>NC_142841.1:34242424-34545454 GCF_061612785.1 Hesperophylax consimilis
CTTTGTCGTAGACACTTTTAAATGAGTCAGCAAAAAGATTAACTATACCCTCAATACTGTCGGCACATTTTTCTTTAAAGAACATGCTATTAGGATATCCACAGTTGTCTTTTCGTTGAGATTTAGTAAAATTCCAGAATTTTTTCACATTGTGATGATGTACCTCATTTTCAATTACGTTAACATAGTCACTATAGCACTTTATTGATAATTCTTTACATTGTTTTCGTAGTTTAGTAAATGCTATATAATCGTTAGAATTTCTGGTATGTTTATATTTTCTGTGGATACATTTTTTTTTATTAATTAAATTAGTTAGTTCCCTTGTAAACCATTTCGGATAATTAGATGATGTAAAGCTAACCTTGGGAACAAATTGTTCTATAGAGGTATTTAAAATCGAGTAAAAGTATTCTAATTGATCATTTATATTATTTTCCTCATCTAAAAAGGACCAATCTGTTTGGGCAAGGTACTCCGTAATATGATGGTATTCAGCTTTGGAAAAGTTATACGATGGGACACTTGTTTTTTTTGAAGATGTTAAAGGCCTATTTGTTATGATAATGTCCAACGGTGGGTGGTGTTGATCTAATGGTAATAATAATTCGTCGGATAGCTCAACCACTATTTTCGAATCACTTGAAAACACTAAATCCAACATTCGATTGTTAAAGTTGAAAATCTTGTTTGATTGAGTTAGTCCCAAAAATAAAGACATATCACGAATTTCACTACATTTAGCACACTGTAAATCGGCTTGGTTTGTAGCAGGTCCGTTGTCATCTTGGCTGGTCCAGTTAGGAAGGTTATAATCACCAGCAATAATGAATTTTGCTTTAGGATATTTGAATTTGAGTACTTCTATGTCCTCATTGTGATTTTTATACGTTTGCAAATCCGATGCAGGTGGGATATAGACACAGCCAATAATAATTTTTCCATTAGGTATATTGAGCAATACAAAAATTTGTTCAACACTTTTGTGTTTTACCGGTAATTTAGTAGATGATATATTCTTGGATACGCACAGCATCACACCTCCTCCGTTAGACTTTTTGCTCGTAATAGAATTTCGATCAGAACGATATGTGGTATATTGATGTAGGCCTAATTCTGACGAGCTGATATCAGCATTTAACCATGTTTCAGTTAAAAACAGAATATCGTGTGAGAAGATTGGGGAGTTAGTTTTAAGTTGGTGCAATTTTGTACGCATTCCCCGTACATTTTGATAATATCCTGTAAGTCTAGAAAATCTGTTCTGTTTGTTTTTTAGTTTTTTGCTTGGGTTTTGATGATTTTGGGAATTCCGTTGAAATGTTTGATTCGTAAATCGACTTCGCCCTTTTCTTTCCTCTCTTCTAATTCCTTCCAGAGGTCAGTTAAGTGATTTCTTTGTTGTAGTGTCCTGTCAGGTTTGATTATAATTCCATTGGACAGAGTAGTTTTGTTAAAGAGTATTAGTTTCGCCTGTTTGACTTCATCAAATTCTAATTTAATTGGCCTGGTTTTGTTTGGAATTTTACTTCCGAGCCTGTAAATTTTCACATCTTCTAGATTGAACTCGCTATTAATTTCACTAATAGCTGCTAATACCTTTTTTCCATCCTCCAAGACGCTCACTGTAGTTGAGTTCGAATTACACTCGGGGACGTTGAGTAAAATTATGTTCTTCGAGCGGGTCTTGCGTTCCTCTATCTCAGCGAGCACCTCACAAATTGGCGTTGTTTCCTGTGGTAATACTTTCTTTTCAATGATTTTTTCGAATGTCATAACTTTTCCTTCAAGAACTCCAACAGTTACTCCTAGGTCTTGCATAGTTCCAGATAGATTAGAAAGTTTACTGAGTATTTTTGCCATTTGGTCTTTTGTTATTTTTAAGACAGGATCGGTAATGGCATTGTGGATGCTATTAATCTCCTCCTTAGCTTTGTTTAGGAAAGCAATTGCTTCATTATTATTCATTTCGAAAGTTAAATTTAAATTTTTTTTTTTTTATAAGAAAATAATATGAGTGACAACCCTGCTCGCAATGTACAGGTAATTAACTCAAGTAGGTAGCGGGAGCGTCCACAAGTGTTATCCAGTAAGTGCGAGGGAGAGAATACCTTATCCTGTTACTTGTTAGAGCGAGACGTAGGGAACACTGTGCACAATTGATTATTAAACAAATTGATTTATAAATTTTATAATAATGGTGAATATTTACGATGATTTCGAAATGATTATTAATAAATAAACGTAGTGCACTAAATTATGTTGCAGTATACTGAAACTTGTTTAAAAACACTGTTTTTTTTTGTTCTATTTATAAGTTTCTAGTAAGACACAGAAAAAACTCGACAGCTGTCAGTGATATTTATTGTCGTATATAACTAACATTGTTACTTTTTGCAAGACCATTTTATATGAATTTTTATTATTATTATTATCGTTTGTAAACGGATAAATCATCACAATGATAATTCAACACATCTTTAAAAAGTTACATAAAGTCATGGAATGTGATGAAACAAAAAATTTATTAACTGGGTTATGTAGGTTAGGTTAGGTTGAAAAATATATTTTTTCATCGTTTCTAATGACTTTATATCACTTTTTAAAGTGTGTTGATTTGTCGCTGTGTTGAGTTATCATGGAACCATTATCGTTATGTCAGTTGTTATTAGAAATTGCTCGAATATTATGATTTTTTCAGTAAGCTATGTTTGAGTAGGTTTGCTTAAAAAACATATATTTTAACTTTTCTAAATATCTTTATTTAACAACTGAAACAAATAAAATTCTAGAACGGAAGATATTGCTTCTCTCGTTGACATGGGTAATCAGTGTATTATAAACCTGAAAGGTAGATGTTCTTAGTATAACCCTGGTGAGAGGCATTAGAACATCTGGAACAAAAACAAAGCCTCTACGTAGTTAGGACTTGGAGCGAAAATCACATAAACAAAAAACAAGGTTATATATAAACTAGCTGACCCGGCGTTGCTGGGATTTATCCTTAGGAGATAGACATATACCGTCACGGACTTCTCTGTAGGTCTTTTTAAGATATACAATTCCGTAGTTTATTATTTTAATGTATCTCATAAGGTTTAGCCAGCGTTGGCAATGTAAGCGCAGGTAAATTAAATTTGTGAGAAAGGAATATGAATTAAAAAAATTATACAAAACAAAAGATTATATAAAACGAAAAATTTACAAAACAATACATTTATAGCCATGGAGAGAGGTTGTAGATATAAATCAAATCATAATAGAGATATAAACAATAGAGACATAAACATTATTCACAAACCATCAGAGAAATATTCTTTTATGGGCCTCTTGTATTTGGTAAGTTCGCAACTGAAAATATCAACCTTGGATAATACGCTATTGTAATTATTGCATAGTCTGTTCAAGCGAGATTTCTGCTTAGAGTTCGTTTTGCTTTGATCATCCATGAACAGGACACGAGAGCGTGTTGAATGCGCAAGTACATTGAATGGAAACTCTGGGCATTGAATATTATTGTTAACTACTTTATACAGGAATAGTGCATCCTTATGATGCCTCCGTACAGTCAGTGAATCAATTCTAAAGTATGAAGCATAATGCATAATTATTAAATCTTAGAAATAGTAACAAAGATATTTTAGGAATTTGTTTTCAATTGCTTCCATTTTGTTTATGTGGATTTTGTAAAATGGAGACCATCCAATTGATGCAAACTCCAAATGACTTCATACATAGGCAAAGTAGAGTTGCTTTATGCTATCGACGAAAATAAAAAGTTTTGTTTTTCTAATGATGAAGATATAGAAGAACTAAGCGCACAAAATTATACCATTTAGAGATTAGAGATAAAACACTAATAACAAACTACATGTTTCAAAGTCAATGACTTCTTCGTAAGGATAATTAAAAAAAAAAAACTAGGTACCCGGAAACTCGTAGTTCAAGCGAGAAACTGGTAAATCTGCTTCACATTTGGAGTCTATTGCGACGTATAAATTGTTTTTGATCTAAGCTATCGTTTTCTAGTAGACCAAGCCCGAAGTTTTAAATTATTTGTCAAATGTCTTTTAAAGTGTATCGAAGCGTAGACCCGGCTACAAAGAAGTGAAACAAAATGCTCGGAACGAATAAAATTGTTTTTATTTGTTTTCTCTGTGTGGTTTTTTCATAATTCGTGGCTCGGTCCGGGCTTCTGATCGCATATGTATACGCGCAGTTAAAACTAGACAAACATATAATGTTAACAATCTTAAATAAACTGTGAAAATGGATTAATGTATTTTTACGATACGATTATGTATATAAATTAGGGGTCACCTCAAGATGTCTTCATTATTTTTGACCCTCTTCAACTGACCGATTCATCTCGCCTTTTCGAATTGAAGTGTTCTCCTGAATTCACAATTTCCAAATCATAAATAGATTTTTATGTTATATTTATAGACGCGTGGTTATTTTAAGAAATTATGATATAAATTCTCAAAATATTTGTAAATTGAAAATATTTTCGGTGAAAAGGTATTTCCTAAAAAAATGACAATGTAAATAGGTTTTTCACCAAACTTGCTACATAAATGTTCATTCATTTTTGTAGCTATATCAATGCTTTAATACACGAGTACATTGCATTACTGTGTGACCCGGGAAATTTTCTGAGCGCACATTACTTCTAAGAAAAGTATACACATGTATGAAAATAGATCAGCGCATGGGTGGGGTGAATGAACGTGAAATGTTGATAATCAATTACGTTTTGATGATTAATTGCTTAATTTATTATTTATTGGTCTTCGCTTTGAGGATATAATCCATCAAATGTGTTGAAAAAAGTTTTTGGAAAATAAATAAATTTAGCCGCTATAGTTTCTTAAAGCTACTATTAACCAATTTTAAAAGAGCTGTAAAAAAAATTTCGTATCATGAAAACACTCCAAAAATATTCCAAACATTTAAAAAATTAAATACATTTTTTTTTAAATCTTGTTCTTTATAATGAACATACTCAGTTTAACTATTTTACAAATATTTATTTTTCAATCTACTCGATTTATTAATTACATCCCCAGATTCGCCAATAATTATTCTAATGCTGAATAATTTAAAAATACATGACTAGTTTTGTTAACAGTTGACATCGCGTCCAAAAAACAATGTATCTAATTTTCTTTTACTTAATCAAAACCAATATTTCCTCTGAAATTAACAGATTTGTAAGTAGGCACTAAAATACCTACCTTAATTACATACCATAAATATTTATATTTTTTTATAAGATAAGGTTTTTTATGCATAGCACAAGGGATAACAATAATTAGTCGCCTGAAATATCCATACAAATTGAAAATATCTCCCGAGTAAAAATAAATGCCGCCGACTTTTCTTATTTTTTCAACTTTCCAATCTAACTGACAATTGTTATTGTGTATACTTCAAAATCCCATCTTTACTTCAAAATAAGTGATCTTATAATTTTGTAGATTTTGTAAGAAGTTAGGCAGAACTGCAATACTACGAATCTTTTTTTTACGAACTAATATTTTGCCTTCCCCTTTTATACACGGTGTCCGGAAACTCGTAGTACAAGCGGGAAACTGGAGAATCTACACCACATGGGGAACCCAAAAAAACATAAAGTTTTTTGATTTGAGCATTTTCAAAAAAAAAAAAAAACCAAAAAAAAATATTTTTCGGCTATTTTAGGGTTAAAGTTTTTTTCTGGTGTTTAGGGTTGAATAACAGATGTTTTAACCCTGCAGAGCAGAAATATTTTATGATTACACCGGGTTAAATGAAGGGTGATTTCAAAATAATGCTTCAAATCCGAGTTTCTTCATTTGTTTTACTTTCAAATAGTTTTAATTAGTTGGGTACTTTGATCTTCAGTAATAATTTATAAGAATTTGATTAAAAAAAAAAAAAAAAAATCAACTTCAAACTCGATTTACTCGATAACGAAAGCTTAAATAAAAAAAATATATACTACAAAATCGACTCCAAATGTGATGTAGATTCACCAGTTTCCCGCTTGTACTACGAGTTTCCGGACACCCTGTATAACATCACCCAATTGATACTTGATCCCCTTATTCACTTATTCGGCTTTTTTTCGGTTTGCCGCAAAAAAATAATAAATATTTTCCTAGAATTTTCTATGGAATGTAATATCTTTCGAGATGGGGAAAGATCTATAAAAGGCTTTATGTGTTTTTTGTGGGGCAACTTTATGTTATTTTGTGGTTATTACTACTGTATAATGTGATCACAATTTGTTTTGCTTGGAAAAACCCTTGTCTGCAATTTATATGATAGTTTATTTTTACTGCGATTCTAAGCGATAATCGTAACTAGACACTAGTTCTATGGGAGTACTGCACGGAGAAAAATGATTATTACTTAATTATTAAGAATCTTTTCAAAATATTCATAATCCGGTTAAAAACGGAATTGCAGGCCTTAACGAATGAATTAATTAAGTTCCTGATAAGCTTTTAGAAAATAACGAATATATTATCACAATGTCGGAACACGTATTTGGCATTATATACGAAACCCACAGTGAGTTTATAAGATGTTTGACACAACGTATGAAGCCTACAGTGAGTTTATAAGATGTTTGACACAACGTATGAAACCTACAGTGAGTTTATAAGATGTTTGACACAACGTATGAAGCCTACAGTGAGTTTATAAGATGTTTGACACAACGTATGAAACCTGCAGTGAGTTTATAAGATGCATGTGAAATCTACAGTGAGTTTATATGATGTTTGGCATTACATATACAATTTACAGTGAGTTTATAAGAGGTTTAGAACTACATATGAAAAATACAGTGAGTTTATAAGAAGTTTGACATAACGTACGAAACCTACAGCGAGTTTATATGATATTTGATACTACTTACGAAACCTACACTGAGTTTGTAAGGTGTTTAGCAATACATATGAAACCTACAGTGAGTTTATAAGAGCAGTGAGAGATAAAGAGCAGGGAAAAATCCCGGTAACTTAACCACCATATTCGTATTGTCTAGTTTTCTTTTATATCATGCTTGCATTTGGTATCTAGTCTGAATTCTTACGGACTGAAAAGGGAACAAAATTTCAACTGGTGTAGTACTTCTCGCTTAGATTCGTCTTCACAGAGACAGGTATCACCGTCATTTTCTTAAATCTTTTCTTTTCATTTATTAGTAAAAAAAGGGGTATTAAATCACGAGATATCTAAAAACTACCCCATCGCCAACGGGAAAACCTACCCCTAAAGGTAGAATTTTGATATTTCTTTATGATATGGTGCACACTTGTCCTTACGAAATAAGAAAATAATTATTGTTTACTTCCGATCTCGATAAACTCTGCGGGAAAAACAACGACGGGAATTTGAGCTAGTTCAGCGTATAAATATATTGAGTTGCTCATAAAAGTTAACATTCACTCTGCATATAAATGATATAACAAAGAGAGCTATAAAAATGCTTGGTTTCATATGCAGAACGGCGAGTGATTTCAAGTCACTCGAATGTTTGAAAACATTGTACACTTCTTTAGTAAGAAGCCAGGTAGAGTATTTATTTATTTATTCAAAAAAACTGTTTTTAACATAACAAACGTACTCTGCACATCTCACTAGGGCATTCCTGTATCAAGATGTGCAGCTTTACAATTATATCATTTAAAACAATACATATATGTTAACTTAACACATTGTAGTCGGGCGCTTCAAACAATAGAATCTAGCCTATAGCGGGTGTTTTTCGCGAATAGTGCAAAAATATATCGCTTCAGCTAAATCTTCACCAGAATGGGCAGACAAATTATCGGCGAATATTTCCTCATCACTTTCGTTATTATCTGAAGACATTTTTGAAGAGTAAAAGAAAATATCAATTAAATAAATTCCACTAAAAAAACACGTCTGTTTTGTAACTCTGTATATCATAACTCATAACTAAAGCACGTGTATATTAGCGACACTCTATCTTCACATGTAACGAGTGCCGGGAAAAGTCATTCAGGAAATGATTATTGTAATAACATCCTCCGGATTATCTCATAAGAGTAAAGGTCCAATGAATTTATAACACTTTATAAAAATATAATAGGTACTCATATTCCCAGTACAACTAATGATCTTTGAAATTTAACACGATTAAATTGCCTAATTATTGCAAGAGTATGTGTGTACATACAAGAAACAACGGCTTATCTTTTTTTGTTATATGTGTGTGTAGTTTGTAATGTCTTCAAACGTTTAGATTTAATAGTCACGGGAAATAATAATAATAATTTACCTTCCTCGCCTTTGAAGTGGAGCCGGCGTAAAGGGTATTTTTACCCGTCCCGCCGATAAGCACCAGTCGGCCGCGCGGGTAAAAATACCATTCCCGCTCATAGTGTGTTAATGTAATAATAACATTAAATTTAAACCTAAAAAAGAAAAGTTTATGACACGGTCGTTTCGTGACCGGTAGACAAAAATAAACAAAAACTTTATTAACAAATGTACGAAAAATAAAAACAAAAATGTCAACAAAAGAAGCATTGGTAAGTAAGTTGACAACAATAATATTCTTCTGTTAACTAAAGTACAAGGTACCTGTGCTGGCTTACCAGACACAAGCGTAGGGTAACCATACTAACAATTACAACATGGATAGTATGAATAATAAATTATAAGAAAAAATAAAATAACTAAATAAAAATAGGTAAATAATAACCGATAGGTAAGTAAATAATATTAATAATAATAATAATAATAAATATTACACCTTTAAATTTATACGATGAGAATGCCAACATTTTTATAAATCCTAACCAGGAATTATTAGATTCCTGGTCAAATAAAATTTTACACGCAAAACACTTCAATTATCTCAACCAAACGTATGTTGACAAAATTTCGTCAAACAAATGGTTGAGTATTGGAGAGTTGAGCGCAGAAATAGAAGAATTTATGCTTGCCATTCAGGATAGAGTCATTAATACTAAAAATTATAGAAAGCATATAATCAAAGATACAAATCAAATTGATGATTTGTGTAGAAAATGTTTGGCTTTTCCGGAAACTATAAAACATATTATATCGGGATGTTCTATATTAGCACCGTCCGAGTATATATTTAGGCACAATCAAGTTTTAAAAATAATTCACCAAAATTTGGTAATTAAACATAACTTGATTGACTGCCGTAATGTAGTACCATATTATGAATACGAACCAAATTCATTTTTAGAAAACGAATTTTATAAAATATATTATGATAAAACTATACTAACAGACCGAGCGATTAGTCATAATAGACCCGATATAGTTTTACATGACAAAATTAAAAAAATAACTTATATCATTGATGTCGCTATTCCAAATTCCTGTAATATTCAAAAATCTGTTAGTGAAAAAATAAGAAAATACACAGATTTAGGAAATGAAATAAAAAGAATTTGGCATTCTCAGACTGTAAAAATATTACCATTCGTTATTTCGGCTACTGGCATTATACCTAGTTCTCTCATTAAAAATTTAGGCGTATTAGATCTATCAAAAAAATTATATATAAAGATGCAAAAGTCGGTAATTTTGAATACATGTAGGATAACAAAAGATTTTTTTAAATATTTATGTTGAGGGATCAGTAGGATTTTTTTTTTTTTTTTTTTTATTGTTGATACATTTTTTTTTACAATATTTCATATTTCAATTTAGTAATGTTTTAATTTATTTATAGGCCCTGTTAGAAGTTCTACCGAGCCGAACACTCTGATATGAAAATATCTGGAGTCGGTGAATTATTTTCCCATTTGATCTCTGGTGAGTTGACGTGTTGTTCTTGTATTCTTTTGTATTTATTTTTCTTATATAATGCACTCACATAATGTTGATTGACTAGATCAGAGGTCGGCAAACTTATTTGCCAAAGAGCCAAATATGTACAATACAACGATTTAAAAAAAAAATAAGAGCCAATTATAAAAGCATTATAATAATCAGTTAAGTATTTTAATATAAAGTATCACACTATTACGTAATTATGATGTATTACCTATTCAAATATTAAGTTGAGATATAATTTTTTTATTTCAAACGAATAAACAGGCAAAATGAGAAATTTCTTACAATCAAAATGATCAGTTTTGTAAGATTTAAGTAACGTAAAATATTGTACAAAGAAAAATTTAAAAAACATATTAAAAATAATATATATTAAACCATGACAATGACAATCATAATAAGTACTTAATGCGAACCATGCCCTTGCATCT
This sequence comes from Hesperophylax consimilis, assembly GCF_061612785.1. NCBI lineage: Eukaryota > Metazoa > Arthropoda > Insecta > Trichoptera > Limnephilidae > Hesperophylax > Hesperophylax consimilis. The sequence continues at coordinate 34,252,690 of NC_142841.1, forward strand.
CCTTCGAAAGTTTGAGTAAGTCAGGTTTGTATGTTGTTGTTCTAATTTTAGGCACGATTCCAGGTTGTCATCAATAAGACGACTTCTCAGTTTACTCTTGATAAAGTTCATGCTTGAAAAGATTGTTCGCATGAATATGTAGAACCGAAAAGGGATAGTACAGAAAAAGCGAGTTTTTTCAGCTGGTCATAAGAGTTGGGAATACTATTCCAAGCGTTGAATATGATCATGTCTTCCTTCTCTAGGTCTTTCAAGGTAGACCACTTGTGTTGTGAACTAAGCTCACATTTTTTCTTCTCCAGTATTTATAAATCAACACAAAAACGTTCAAATTTAGAGCTCCATATTTAGTAGTGCTTGTCAATGAAAGAATTATTTTCTTGGCGATGCTTCAGCAGACTCGGAAAGTGAAACAATGTTTCCCTTGCAAAATCTTCAGCAAAGAGGGATAATTTGTTTTCAAATAAAACGACTTCTTCTAACATCGAAAAAAATGATTTTATTTAGATGAGACGTAACGTCTACCATGAAATAAAAGTTTTGAATCCACTTATCGTCTGCTAGTTCTGGATAGTTAACACCCTTCTCAAGGAGAAATGCTTTGATTTCTGTAAACAGCAATTTGAAACGCTTTAAAACGTTCCCTCTTGATAACCAACGTACCTTGTTATGAATCAGAAGATCACTCTCAATTTCAACTAAAAATTCTTTGAATTGGCTATGATTAAGAGCTTTAGCTAAAATGGAGTTAACAATCGTAATCACCAATTCCATAACCTTACAAATTTCTTTTGGAAATGTCTGCACACAAAGCGCTTCTTGATGAATGATGCAATGGTAAGCAAGTATCTCGTGATTATTTTTTTCTTTCAAAAGAGAAACAAACCCCTTTCTGTGGCCGGTCGTACTTTTGGCCCCGTCTGTTGAAATCGACACAATTTTTTAGAGAGAAATTTGATGTTTATCCATGCATCCAATTACAGCGTTTGCGATATCCTCTCCACGCGTCTGACCTTTGAGTGGCAATAATCCTAAAAGTTCTTCTTTAGGACCTGAATGAGAAATAAATCTTACAAAAATCGAAACTTGCGCTGCATCATTTATGTCACAAGACTCGTCAACTACTATTGATAAAGCCTAAACCAATTTTAGATCTTCGATTTGCTGGATGGTTATATTCAAAGACATTTTAAGTGTTCTATCTTTCACTGTTTTGGCAGACAACGGAACTCTTTAATTTTTTTTTTAATTTCTGCCTTGTTCTTAAAATCCCGAAATAGTTCTTCGGATGCCTTTACAAAACAACTTTTAATGTAAGTTTTTAGATTCTCACGGCCAAAAGCATTTTTGTTGTTTGTTTTTGGGGTGTTGCCGTGTTGCGCTAACTCTCACATCTTCGGATCTACCTGATCTGCCCTGATGATGGACACTGCAACGCTGTCCGAAACGTCGGCTAAAGAAGGAATTAGCGCAACACGGCATAACACCCCAAAAACAAACAACAACAAAAAACTTTTAATGTATTCGCCGTCTGTGTACGGTTCCTCAACTGCTTTCTTCCTTGCATTACCGACAGGATATTTATTGCTAAATGAAGTGTGTTTATTTTTAAATGTCTCTCCAAATTTCACTTCTTGTTATGCGCCAATTTTTCCTTACAAATAAGACATGTCGGAAGGCCATCTAAGTTTTGAATAAACGCGAAAGTCTCGGTCCACTCAACTCAACAAGCCATGTGAAATAGGGGACCTATAAAAAAATCTCAAAATTTTTTTTTCCGTCCCCAATACTAAATAACTACCATATTATAATATAATTTTTTTCCGACACCAACACTAAATAAATAACATTATAATATAAATGATTATCATATAAAAATATCAAATAAATATTAAATTAATGATGTAAATACCTGTAGAATGTGCAGCTGGATGGAAAAAAACCCTTGTAACACGTGCGCGACAAACGTGACTGGCGAGGTGACTGCTATCCAACGAAAACCAGACTTATTGAAACGCGAGAAGAGTCTACCTCGCACCGCGCACCCCACAGGCGTCACCCGCTGATACCATCGGCGCGTCTTGCGCGCCTTTCCGTGAACTTTTGCGCGGGAGCCGCACTTAAGAGGCTAAAGAGCCGCATGCGGCTCCGGAGCCGCACTTTGCCGACCTCTGGACTAGATGATCATTTGTGGAAAAGTGTGTGGAAGGGTTTAGTTTTTCCCATGGGGAAGATTTAACCCGGACAATAAAATCGGAAGTAAATAATAATAAAAAGTAAGTACGTAAATAAATTAGCTAGATAATAATTAAAGTAAATAATAATACGAGAATTAAGTAGATAGTAATAAGTATAATTCGCCTATTTGGTCCCCATTGTATAAAACGCATTCTGACAATATTGAAAGGGTACAGCACAAATTTCTAAGATTTATTAACTTTTAACTGAATATTACAATTAAAAATATTAACTATGTTCTTTTGATGAAACAACTTAACTTAATAACGCTACCAGATAGGCGGATCATCTCTGACCTTGTACTTTTAAATAAAATTATTAATAATTCCATTGACAACCCTGAAATTCTCGACAAAATAAAATTTTACGTACCGACTAGAAATACGAGGCAAAGTGCTACATTTTTCTGTGATAATTTTAAAACCAACTATGAAGCTCATACACCTATAAATAGACTACATCATTTTGGCAATAAATTTGGGAATATTGTAGACATGCCTAAAGATTCCGTATTAGTTATAAAACAAAATCTTTTTAATCATTTTACTGAGATGTATTAATTCACAACTCTGTAGTGAATACATTTTTGTTTTTATATGTATATGTTCCTTAATACATATTTAGCTTTCCGTAATCCACACTATTAATTTGAATTTACCTTAATTTAACCAAAAATCAATATTTATTGTAAACTATATAACACAACTGTATTACTTGTTAACTACTTTTGTAAAAGTCCATTAGGGCGTAAATAAATAACTAACAAATAAATTAAAACAATTGTCTTTGTTAACGAACCTTTGTATACAATTGTATAAAACAAGGTAACTATCCGCTTTCTGTTTGTGCGCTTAGTTCTTCTAAACTATGCAATGGAGTTTGATAGGCTTTTCACTATCATTTAGAGAATTTCTTCCGGAAGGCTTATGTATATAATACATGGATATTATATTTATTGAAAGTAGAGAAAAGATCAACGCCGGGTACACGTCAGCTAGTTTTTTTTCATTATTTATTATTATTAGTTATCTTTCATTATTTCCCATTCATTTGTCTACCATATTTTTGCTGTAATTGCACCTACCTACACTGTAGGTACACTGTATACTGTCCAGTGGACAGTATATTATAAAAAATCAAACCTATAATAAAAATCTCAATAGGATAAATGGCCTTAAAAAGTCAGCGATATGTGAATGCAGTGCAGTACAGACCACCGAACATGTGGTCAAAGAATTCCCGCTGCATTCATTCCCCGGCGGGATTGATGTGGTCCACTGGGCGACGCTTGAGGTCCTAGACTGGCTCACAAACCTAGATGTTTCTCTCTGACCCTCCACCATACCAAAGAAGAAGAAAAAGTGGGTGTTTTATTTCGCAGTTTAACAATACACTCACAAATTTATTACTTTATAAAATTAAATTCTTGGCATATTCAGAATCGAATTACAATTCCACGTACATTTGCATTTTAGCTAAAAAGTGCGATCATGTGTTAATCTTTATTTTCAAAAACACTGCGGTTAGTTAAAATCGTTTGGTTAAAATTCCATTGAATGAGAAAATTGTTGTGATCTGGAATATGTACTGTATACAGTCTGTAATGAGACTGTTAATAGAGAAGATGGAGGTTATCTCAATAGTTCTTGGTATCCGGTAATTGACGGATACACCAGAGCTAAACGAAGAAAACCACTATAAAAAAAATATACTTTAATGTCAGCTCAGAGGGTTGGAGCTGGCAACACGGTATCACATCCTCATATATAAGCTCACATTTTACCACAACCTCAAATAACACATCTGCCCTGATGATGACACTGCAATGCTGTCCGAAACGTTGGCTAAAGAATGAGTTAGCGCAACACGGCATAACATCCCAAAAACAAATAGCAAAAATACTTTTGGCTTAAAAAATATTTTTGAAAATCTTAAATCATATTTTTATTTATTTATTGACGCCCTATTGGGCTTTTAAGTACATAAAAATTACAAATTTCATTTTTAGCCACAGTATAAAACAAACAATAGTAATCGAAATAAAATATAATGATTTCTCATACATTATTTAAATTTAAAAAGTGGTGGACTAATTTGGCTTTAAATGTATTGAAGATTAAATTAAATATGTCAGCAACATCACTTAGTTCATTGCCCAACCTATGTATTCTTTCTAACACAGAATTCGTAGCGAAGTTATTGTTGTAGAATAAAATATTCCGTCTAGTATATTTTGGAGGTATATGTAAAGATAGCAAGTTTATAGTGTCAGGGCAGTCTAACCTTGAATGAACAATTTTATATATTTATTTATTTATTGGATGATTTTTATAGCGCCGCTTTTGCGAAATATCACCTCAGGGGCGCTGTACAGTTAATGCAGATATTACAAAAAAAAAATATAAATATTACAAATTGAAATTGAAATTAAGTTAAATAAAATGAAGTACAGAAACAGGTGACACGGAGATGGAGAATCTGCTGCAAGAATCCTAGGTGGTGAGGAAACTGGACCAGCTGCTGCAGCGAGAGAGTCCACCGCGTCCACCAACAGTGCCAGCACGAGGTTCGTCATCCTTCCAGGTATGTGTCTGCTGCTAATAGAGCGCTGACACAATGTCCCCTCATGGATTCCAGACCTTGGCAGCACCGCTGTGACATTCGACGAAGGTAGAGGATGGAGACTCTGCAGCAAGAATCCCAAGTGGTGAGGAAATTGGACCAGCTACTGCAGCGAAAGAGTGCACCGCGCCACCAACAGTGCCAGCACGAGGTTCGTCATCCGTCCAGGTATGTGTCTGCTGCTAATTAAGCGCTGTCACAGTATCCGGCGCTGTCACAGTATATTGACGGCCGGCGTGGTCTAGTGGTATACGCTTTTGACTACAGATCCGAAGGTCGCGGGTTCGAACCCGGCGTGCGCAAATAAATTTTATTTTGATTAATTTGTGTTATTTCACAATTAATTAATTTAAAATAATATATAGTATATTTGCGGCACGTTCCAGAGTGGAAGATACTCTCAGTATCGCCCTGGTGTAAGACCACCATTCAGAATTGAAACGTTGCTTGAAATGGCTTTAGCCGTGTTTGGTGACCAGATCTGAATAGCCAGGTACTTCCCCACCTTCCTCTTCCCCATCTCCCTCCCCTCCCCAATACCCTCAGCCTCACAACATACCCCAATTGGGGATGCCATAGTCTCACTGGCTCCAGACGGGAGCAGTTGGGACTCTTGTGCGGTAATACTGTAAAAAAAAAAAAAAAAAAAAATCCTCACATAGATAACAAACCTTGGCAGCACCGCTATGACGTTCGGAAAGTCCATTTCCTTGTACACTTGTTTCTGGTGATCATGTTAGTGGTGCATTGTTCCGAAATAAAAGGCGGCGGACGGGATAATAAATCACCTTGGGCACTTGTTAGGGCTTTCAGAGTTTCCAAGAATAACATTGAAAACATCTGGCGTACCTACAGTTACCGATTCTCGTCCCAAGTTCAACTTCAGCGAATTTAGAATATTTTTAGCACAATTTTCGATTATTCATTTTTGAAACACTGCACTCTAGTCACATTACTATTAAGTTCTGATTACTAATTGGTAAGTTAATTTAAAATGTTGATTCACTGATTTTTAAAATAACTTCAAAGGGATGTTGCCTCGTTTCCCTTGAAAATACTAAAAAACACAAAGCGGTTGGAGACGGCATGACGCGTCCAGCTGCCACAAAGGGCGCTACTCAAAAAAATAATAAAATAAAAATATAATCAAATAATATCAAATATTTTTCGCCTTTCAGATAATTTCGATAAGTTAAGTTTACTGGGTAAATTGACATAATTGATTTCAATAATAGGAATACCAATTTTGAAATTAATAAAACGTAAAAATTTATTTTGAATTTTTTCAATTTGTAAACAATGAGAGTTGAAATGAGGACACCAAATGGTTGCATTGTATTCAACCTGACTTCTAACCAGAGACGTGTATAGTAATTTTATAGTTTTTATGTTATTAAAGTCTTTAGCGATTCTGAGAATAAATCCAAGCATTTGTAATCCCTTACTGGTAATGCTATTAATATGATTCAAGAAGCGTAATTTGGAGTCAAAGATAACTCCAAGGTCATTAAATTCAAAAACTCTTTTTAGATTGGCATTGTTAATTGAGTAGTCGAATAATAAAGGGGTTTTAGATCTATGGAAACTGATCGTTTGGCATTTGTTGATATTAAGATGTAATTTGTTTACGATGCACCATTCATAAAGTTTATTTGAGTTAATTTGTAGAGTTAAACAATCAGAAGAATTACCGATCGATTTAAACATCTTTAGATCGTCGGCGAATAGAAGAAAGTGAATATTATCGAAAATTAGTGACATGTTATATTAGTCTGTAATAATGTTATAAATAAGCATGACCGAAGAATCTTGTTAAACGCAATTGTTTTTTTTTGTCTCAGAAAGTGTTTAGTAAGGGCCCGTTCCCACTACCGTTTTCAAATCGGAGGCGGGTCCCGTTTTAAAAACGGATGCCCTAGTGGCCGTAGTGGATGTATGGAGCTGTTCACACTTGTCCGACACGATTTGAAAACGGATCCGACATTTTTTGTCGGATGGCTCGCCTACGCAGCGCGTCCGTTTTCAAATCGTGTCGGAACACGCTCGCTCATAGTGTTGTATGGAGCTGTTCACACTTGTCGTCCAGTCGTTCCGGCAGAGTCCCCGCCAAACCCCGACCCCTCCCCGCCCGCTCCCTGTCGCAAGGAAGCAGGCACGCTGCGTGCTTGTATTTGGTTATTTTGTTAAGTAAATAAATCAAAACTACAATAATGGATAAGGAAATAAATCCCGAAAATTTAATACCGCTGGTCGAAGAAAGAGTATGGTAATATTTTATCTTTAACCAAATAAAAACAAAACACTCGGTGTACACAACTTTTGTACATCAAAATTTTTATTTTTATTTTTTTAAGTTTACTTTTTTTAAATTTTAAAGCTTTAATGAGATGCACGGAAGAGCTTATTATTTTAATAAACACATAATAAAAAATATTTGAGTTGTTATTGTTTTCTTACTTTAAAATATCGATAGCCTTTCTTCAGGACAAATGCACTTTCTCAATTTTGTATTTTGATATGTTAAGTTCTCTGAAACTCATTCCAGTAGATGGTTAAAGGAAGTGATAGACATTCTCTTAAGCCATTAAGCGCCCTTGAGGTGATTTTTCATGGTGAAAACGGCGCTATATAAATAATCCAATCATTATTATTCTAAAATAATTAAAGAACTTTAGTTCATCACTTCTCAACTCACCAATTAACACTTGGAAAATTCCTACAGAAAATCATTCGGCTATGATTGGGTGTACCCAAAATTTTCTTTTCACTTTTTTCCTTCTTTTTAATAAGTACAACATGACAACAAGAGCTTCATCGTCGTTCATTGCGCACCATTACTGAAGAATGAGCAAATAACATGTTTTTGTTGAATCGACAATTATTTTTTTTCGTAGAGTATGGTCAGTTTTTAAAACGGATCCGTTTTTAAAACGGTAGTGTGAATAGGGCCATTGGCCATCCGTTTTTAAAACGGGACCCGCCTCCGATTTGAAAACGGAAGTGGGAACGGGCCCTTAATGTTATGTTAGATAGACCATTAATTTGTCCGTTTTTTTAAATTGCACAATTTTTACCTAGTACCTACTCTAATAAGTAAGGACCAAAAATATGTATGTCTTCAACTGATGTTGGGTAAATATAAAAAAAAATCTAATATATAATAAGTTGATATTTTAAATGCTATAATTTTAAATTTAAATAGTAATTTTCATTAAATACCACTAATTTTAAAATTCCAAATTTTTATATTTCTTTCTTGTAAAGCTGTTATTTTTCATAGTTTTTGCAGAGTTCTTAGAAATTTGAATATAGACCTTCCTCTTATTTTGAAGAACAAGTGTGCAAAATTACATCAATCTCGGAATAAACTGTAGATTTGTATAAAAACAGGCCACCCGCCCGCCACAGACACTCCGCCATATACAAATTTAAAGATATTTGAGATTTATAATTATCTTATTACTGTTCCTTGATAATGACACTGTTTGCGAAACTAGTAGGCGGCGTATAGTGAATAATATTTTTTAAAACATGAAAAATGAGGTAGTGTAGGGTAAATTATAGGGAGTTTACATCTCCCGAAAATAATAACAGCATTACTTTTATGTTAACATTACATGTGAGACTGGTAACACTGTAAGCCTGCGCGCGATACCTCGCGCGGCAAATATTTCATTCTCTCTCCAGTGGTCTAGCCGCCGGTTTAGCTCTAAATCTCCTCTAACGCACGCGATCTGTTTTGTTCATAAAATTATTGTGACGTGAGTTTTATTAAAATAAAAACTAAATTGAAAATTTCCGAATTCTCATTTTTGCAAACCGAGAGTAATCACGCAACCTTGGATTCTGCGGATTGGAGAACCACAGAATCAATCATCCAACAACCCATTTAAATTGGCGATAATCACAATCCTCCAAAGCAGTATCATAGTCCATACGGACGAGCCGCACAGTGTACGTGCGCCGCTCCCAACTAGCAAATAAATAATTAAGCCATCAAAAGGAAAAAATAAAGAGTTTGAAATAAATTATGAGCATACTCGTGTATTCGGGCCTTCCCATCAATATGGAAGAAATTGTTAACTTACTTGCTAGTTGGGAACGGATCCGTCTAAATATTAATAACTTCTTTCGAAAGTGACCCTAAATATTTACTTCCCAAACTTCCTCAGTCACTTTTCCTTTCCTTCCCTCACTTCACTCTACCTAACCTCAACCTACATTTCGTGCATCCAAAAACATTTTCCATTTTGAAAATAATAATAATTGGATAACTCGTATAGCGAAGTTTTTGTGAAAAATGATTTCAAGCCCGCAACCTGATTTATTTTTCTCAAAGCTCAACACGGGGCCTAATCTGTATCTTTCGGGTTAACATACCATTAAATTCGTGGTTAAACCTTTCCTTGCCGATGCCTTACACTGAGTGAACATCGTCTCTAATTACTAAAATATCTCTGTATACATATATATATATATATATATATACAAACTACGGGTTTCTTTTTTTAGGAATTCCTTGGCAATACATTTATGCATTGCATGAAATAATAATAGCATATAAATATTTACCGAGTATATAGTAAGGGGAGAGTTAGTACAGGTTTGTGACGTGGCTAAACCGGACGTACGGATGTTGTGAAAGATATTTAGTCGACCCTAGCTGTCTAAGCTACCACTTTAAAAAATGATAACTATTTTTTAATCAAACTATAATCTCTTTTCCCTAAATTCTGAAATATTATCCTCTTCGGGGGATCTCACGGTCCATCAACTCAACTTAACCAAACTAAACTCAACCTAATCCAAACTTTTGCATGTTAATTAAGACCCTAAGCTGCGTACTTAAGCTGTGGGTTTCTCAAAGGTTTGCATTAATTGATCTAAAGTTTGCCCTAGGGTTTATTTTGAACTAGGTAATTATTTTGTCCATTGATATTTTTAATTTCCTACGGTCAAGATATTTTGTAGAAATATTGTGTTACATAATTAGTGCTTCTCAATAGAAAATAAAATAATAAAAAAAATGATTCAGTATTCATTGATTATTATGTACTATATTTATCTCCTTATTCACTTCTTTTCAAGACTTTTATAAGTATACATTGTTATGGGTAAGTTGTTCAGGATTAAAATAAAAAGGTTTAGTAGATAACATAATAAAATGAGTAACTAACTAACCATCACGCTGTTTCCCGCAGGGATAGGCGGAGAGGACGGACCGCCAAACAACTCGGTCTTGGCACACACTCCTTGCCTCAACCACATTCATACATCGTCTCATACATACTCTTCTATTATTCTGACTCTTGACATGGCCCTACTAAGTATCTGATTCACATGATCGTGCCATGTCTTCCTCGGGCGTCCCCGACTTCTGCTATCATTCACATTCGCGTCTGAGTATGCACAATAAAAGCAGATACAATACAAGTTAAAATTGATAGTTCTGTTCTACAAAGGAGTTCAATAATTGTATATTATATCAAGAGGAAAAAATAAGTACTTAAGGTAACAGTATAGTAACTTTGTTAATATTTATAAAAATAAACGTTTTTTTCGTAAAGCATGTTTGTATACAGCAAACCCTTATTACGCCAAATTGGGTGTTTTACAGAATATAGATAAATTAATATAGCAATAAAAGGTGCACTGTTATAGTTTTGTTGGTTTAAGATGGAAACTAATTTTGTACATACAAACACTCGCAATCTCTGCCCTTACTAAAGTACGTGACAAAGATTGAAAACTGAATTTCTAACATATATTAATGTAATGTTTTGTTGTACTTCACGCGCAGAACACTGCCGAAATTCTTGAATTTGATACACAAACTCTGTGTGTTGTCACAATTATACCTTTCAATACCAGAGTTCTTTCTCAGGAACATGAAAAAAATAATATCTCTTGATTTTGTGAAACAAATCGACCCTATTTTGTGTATCGATTGTGAATGATATTCCTTGTGGCGTCTATTTTTTCTATTAGGTTGAAATTTTTTTACAGCGACAAATACCGTAAATATAATTTCGTTTTGGCTGTTTTGCATGGACTGGAATCCATTATTATTTTTATATTATCATTTTATTTAGGCATGTTACACTGAAAATGTAAATGTTTCAAAATTCATTTCGTGTAGGTTTGTTTCCTTAATAATTTATTTGATGCCTTAAATAATTGAAAAAAACTAAATTATATATTATGCACTAAATTTTTTTAATTAATTACTAAAGGCTATTATTAAAGTGTGGTCTGCATGTGGAAAAAAGCGGGATGTTCAAATTTCGAAAACAAATAATGTATAACATTTGTGGATTTCAATAATATCAAGAGGTGGAATCCCATACATACCATAAAGTACATACCATAAAGTACATACATATATGTGACCGTATCCATTTCTGATTTTTCTCTTTCAGATTTTCGTTTAGAAATCGCTAATATTGTCTTCAATAATTAAATATTACAATTTGAGGTTTTACTCAATAAAGTTATTCAAAAAAATAAATATACATACATACCTTCCTACCCGTAAAAACAAAGTTTTTTTACTGTTAATTTTCGACCTAGTTGCCCTCTTGGGCCGGCTAGTAGCCAATTTTTGTTGTTGTTTGACTGTAGGTTAAACCTTCCTTCCCAGGGCCTGACTCTGATATTGGTATGAACTTTAAAAATATCTTTTAAAGCATAAGTGGGTTCATTTCAGCTTCCAAGATTTTCTTTCCCGAAAACAAAAGTTAAATTAAAATAGATATCTTTTAAAACTAGCTGTACACCACCACTATTGTTGCTGTGGCTCAGTCTGTCGTTGCAGGTAGAGAAACAACAGCGCGTATTGCTTTTACATCCAACATATGGCGCTGTTTTTTCAAAAATAACATATTCAATCAATTCAACAGATCTAAAAATTGCAATTGAACTCATGCAAATTGACTTTAACCAACTTTGTAAATGGTCACATGATGCAGGACTATTAATAAATGCTAAAAAAACCAAATTTATGCATATAAGATCACCTAATGCCAGATTTCAATTTAATCCTAATATTATTTCTCATAATTTTAATTGCATCCATAAAAATATCCCGACTAATTGTAAATGTGAAAGCTTAGAATTAGTTACGGAATATGTCTATCTTGGTGTTACAGTAGATTGCTTTTTCAAATGGGACAAACATATTAAAAAAAACTGTAAAATACTCAGATCAATTGCTGGCAGAATGTACACATTAAATTTTTTCCTATCAATTGAAACACTTAAAATAATTTATATGTCAATGGCAGAATCTATTATAAGATATGGATTAACCATATGGGGAAATACTACTATAACCAATCTGAAACAAGTTCAAGTTGTACAAAACGCAATTGTAAAATTACTAGTCGTCCCTAATATTTTTAAATAGAGACATAATACACCGTTGCTGTTTCAAAGTGCCAAAATTTTACCTGTTAAGGCTATTCTATGGCAAAATATTATAATTCAGTATATATTTACCCCGCAGCATAAAGAAAAATTAGGTCATAAATAGAGTACGAGATTCACAAGCAATGACGGGTTAATAGTTCCGAAATTTAATAATAAATACGGACAGAGGACGTTTGAATACAACATACCGAAGATATTTAATTTATTACCTGACACTATAAAGCAATGTAAGCAAAGATATTAGAAGAACGAGATATGCTATGTTGGCCGCCGGACCGTAGGCGGAGTACTACCCAATTAGGGTACTTTGAACGGTATCGGGACGTGTACGCACAGAAATCTGTTCTATGTATTAGTGCGGATACCTTAGCGTAAGCGAAGGTGTGCAGTAGTATTGGTGAACAAAACCGGCGACACTCGGCAAAATAATTCCACACAGTATGAACTGCTCATAGCACATCTCGTTCTTCTAATATCTTTGAATGTAAGTCTATGAATAAGGTTAAATATATGGTGAAAAATTGGCTATCGGAAAACAAAATATTTACTTTAATATGTATGAAAAATTGTTAGTAAAATTGTTGATTCTGTAGATATAAGATGTAAATTATAACTTATAAAAATGTATATGTAACTAAACTTTAAGCACCTGTTGACAAGCCAATTCAATTGGCTTAGCAGGACTTATTTGTTGATATGTATTTTTTTATTTTTTTTTATTACATTTCTATTACCTTATATCACATTAATAAAAATATATTAACACGCAAAAACGAGATTCGTGACCTTGGGGTGATCTTCGAAGCAAATCTCTCTTTCAAATCCCACATATATGACATTGTCTCCCGCGCCAACAAAATGCTTGGATTTGTTCTTCGTAATGCGAGATCATTTACTAATGGAATTGCAATACGGAGAACATATGAAGCGCTTGTCCGCAGTATCCTGGAATACAGCTCCATTATTTGGGCCCCTTCTGAACAAAACCATATCTTAGAAATAGAAAAAGTACAAAAAAGGTTTATGCGTTACCTGTATATGAGGGAATATACATACTATCCATTCATGTATCCATCCTTGTTCTTAACAGGAATGCTCGATTTCAATAAATTAGAAGCCCGCAGAAAAATATTTTTAGGCAAACACTTTTTCAAGTTAATCTCTGGTACAATACATAATCCGCATATGTTGAAAGAGGTCAACTTTTATGTCCCTAACAATTATACTCGAGGGAGATCCCATGCACTCTTATATGCTCCGAAAGCGAGGACTTCTGCCTATCAGAACGCGCCAATAAACAGAGCGACTCAACTGCTTAACGATTCTGCATTAGCCATCGACATTTTCAATGTCACCTACAGACAATTCAGTAACTATCTTATAACGCATGTGACAAAATAGTAAAACTGCCTGTGTAAACCTTTTAATTTGTAATCTTCTCCATGATATATTGGTGTATAACCGTTTCATGGAGAACATGAAAAAATAAATAAATAAATAAATGTATTAACTATTTATTAAATAAAAAATGTCACAAGTGACATCTATATATATAAAAAAAACACGCGTATTCGAATGCAACGTCGCGTCGCGTCTCGCGTCGCGTCGCATCGCATCGCGTCGCGTCGTATCAAAATTTCAAAGCAATCAGTGAAGAACTTTCTGAGATTTAAGATTTTGAACAAACGAACTTTTACATTTTTATTTATATTGATAACAAATTCAGGGACTATACAAAGCGGTTCACGACGTATTAGACCTTAGTGCACTTAGAGATGTGGTGGAACGCAAATCAAAATCGAACAATTTGAATTAAGACAGATCATGAAATTACAGAAAATGAATATATTAGTATAAATTAATCTACTCTTCCGTGTGTAAAATATTATATTCTTGAAAATAATTTAACAGGGGCAGACGTAAAAATACAAAGATGAAGTTTTATGACTAATCTAAAATACATTTTCCTTTGATGTGATTCAAATCAGGTTCAATTTTCAAGGACGGAAACATTTTCCCAAGAAATAAATTTTTTTAATCAAATTAATGAAGTCGCGGCAGCACTTCTCCGGGAAAATCTCTCCTAATGCCCATTCCTCTCTTCGTTTAATTGGGTAATATTTCGTCAATGGGGAGATTAGATGATACCTAACAGAGATTACACCGATAGCCCCACTTTGTTTAGGAATGATTAATCCTGTTACGATATCTTATCTAATAAAAAAAAGATTTTTATAAATAGATATGTTTTTTGTGGTGGAATATCCATTCTGAAATTCAGATATTATATCAACAAAATATTCCAGCAATTTTGTTAAACTATTCATATAAATGATCAGGAGGTTTAGCGGGGACGATCGATAAAGCCCCATGTCGATACGGTATTGACGATAAAGCCCTATGTCGATACGGTATTGACGATAAAGCCCTATGTCGATACGGTATGACGATATCCGAGAGTCGGTAGACGAAAGCTGCTGCTTTCAGCGAGGCCTAAGCCTAGGATAAGCTGTCAATATGCACAACGTTTTGGATAACGTCATTCGTTATGCAAAATAACCGGCTAATCAATGAATGGAGGTGAAATAATCAAGCCCTTAAGTTGAATGAAATCAAATATTATAATAAATTAAAAAACATATTGAGAAATATGTTTGAAGTAGTTTTCTATTTGTACTTTAAAAAAAAAAATTTTTTCTAATCATTTTGTATTATAGTTATTATTAGTATTAACAGGCAATTGTTTAAACCATTTAACTCCAATATATTTATACAATTGTTAAATAAATCATTAAATAAAAAATAATACTAATAAATCTAAATTAAATAGAACAAAACACTGAAAAATAAATAGGTGACCATCTTAATTGGGAATTAACTATATGGGAAAAATATTATAAGTATAATATTATTAATTCTATATTTGAAATATTAGATTGACAAATATGATATAAAACAAATAGGTTAGGTTAGAGGCATTATCCCGGTAAGACAGAGGTCGTTGGTCCGATTCTCAGTTGAGACCGTTACCTTTTTTTCTGTGTCTTGTTCTGTTTCATTTAGATCTATTAGTGTCATTTTTTTCTTCAATTATTTATTAAATTGATTGCTGTAACCTTCAAAGAAAAGTTATTCCAATAAAAATTGTAAAATTAATTTGAATTCCTTATATACATTTGATAAATTTAAATCTGAACGAGTCTTGTAACTGCTTTCAAAAACAGTATTATTTAATGTTGAGATAAGATTAAAAACATAGTATCCATTTGTAATAAGGAAGTTGAGTCCATTTTTTTTATTTTTTTTTATCAATGTTCGCAATACTGGTATTTTTTTTAAAAGTTTGTTTTCATAATTAAATTAATTCTCAAAGTTATTAGTAATTTTATTAAGCCCGCCAAAACGAGCGCAATCCGAGCGGTAAGAGGCGGGGTGTGGTGTGACGTCATTCGAACTGTGAAAACCACGTCGCTTAAGCATTTTGTATGGAAAAATTTTTAATTCTTCAACAAGGAATTCCAGTAATTTTTTTACCAATGTTAACCGTCTATTAGAATTGATGTTATTAAAAAAAAAGAAAATTGATTAAGATTTCATAGTTAAATTAATATTTTAAGTTAGAATATTTGCTTTTCCCGCCCGGTACGGTACTTGTACGGTATTGCCTCGCTATTTGTTGACTTGCCCCACGCGAATTCAGGACCAGCGCGCAGAAAAGTAAAGACCAAAAGTAAAATAACGGTTTACAGCCCAGTTCACTGTGAGACTTTTCTGGGCGGCCGGCGGCCTGAAGTGTATCACATGCTATGTGACATGTATAATAATAAAAACTTCTAAGTTATGCAATAAACAACATATTATTATAAAGCACTATACGAATATGTATCTTTAGAAATCCATTTCATATAATAATAACAACAAATACGTACATATATTTGACAAACCCAAATAAATCTTTGGCCTATACACCTCTCTCATCTAAACCGACCATCTCTCATGTAATAGAAAGAGATGCACCATAGGTGATCCGTTGTACGTACAAGTCACGACACATGTGACGTCAGAATTCTTTCGACCAATCGTGGAGCGTATACAGTCTATTGCTATTGAATGCTTTTTCAAGAACGTTTAACTAATTCTAAGAATAATAATATAGAAATATATTTATATATTTAGAATCGATATTTTTTGATCTACATGAACATATTTTTTATAAGTCAAAATATTTTTCACTCCTTATTGAATTTCAAGTGGCAATATTACACTTAACCACTCGAGTGCTCGTTTCAATAACTGGAATATGAGTTGGGTGATTTGCGATCGAGTTGAAAATTCTCGCCTTCATTTAAAAAAACATACCTCTGATTTTTAATACTAAGACATATAAATTGATTACTGTACTATATAGCCAATAAATTTGCCTATATTTTATTGTTTATTTTATATTTTGAGAATTTATGATAAAATTATTAAAAAATCGTAAATGCGCGAGTAAAAAAATGGCGTGCGATCATTCGAGACGTTTTGCAAACTCGATTCAATATACCGAAAATCACTCCAGTGGATAAGAAAAAACATAATTTCTCCTGATGAAAATTACCTTAACAGAGAAAAAGTTGAATAACATAAAAACTGAACTTGCTTCGACTTCCTTACAAAATCTCAACCCCTCTTATTAAAAATCTCCGACTATTACAAACATTACATCCAGATAACTACGAATATCATGTTTCTTGGATAAAATGGTTTTACTCTGACAACGGGACCATTATGATTACTATTTTTATCTGGAAAATCGATAAGTTCTTGAAACACACTCAATCACACATGCATGAATTTGGCAAATTGGTATACGAATTGATCATATTATAAAAATGGTTCAATCATTAGAACTCGTTATAGGAAGTTTAGTCTTTTCAAAAATATAACTTCCAATGTTTTTTAAATGTATTTATTTGTATAGATAATGCCAGTCAAGGGTTGTTGTAACGTTGTTTGTTATATTTTAGTTAATCACCCTCGTGGTATTAGAGTAAGGCATGGAGCCGAATTAAATCGCAAGAAGGACGTAATGCAAATTCACTAGAAATTATATACAAAACTTTTTTTTAATTTTTATTTTACGTTAGCTCTACGCAGGTGGCGCTGAGGAAAATAATTTCCCTATGGCCTATGTTAATTTATCTTAAGGAGGGTGTTTTTTAAGGAAAATAACGAGAGGATGTTCTGGGAAGGAAAAAGGTATGAGGGGTGGGTAGGAATCTGGAGGTCAGTGTGTCCAGGAGTGATGAATGTATGAACCCAACCCTCCAACTGCGGCGATGGATCGAGATAGTCCGGCTGGAGAGGTCAAAAGCCTTCCTCAATCAGTTTCTATCGATTTGTCCCGCCACGAGAGAGCCATGTCAACACCTCAATAAACCTCACCCCATGAACCCGGACACCCTGCTAAGTCACTAAACGTAGCGAACCACTCGGGGTAGGAACATGAAAGATCAACATTAATATATCGGGACTCCGACTGATAATTTACAATTTTATATAAAAAAAGCAAGATCAAAAAAGTTCTTTCACTTCAACAATTTCAATTAATATAATAAAAACTCATAATCTATTAATTCTTAGTCTAAAATTAATACACCTCAAAAATTATACCCGTAGGTAAAAAACAAAAAATATTTTTGTACATAGTTACTGTGAAAGTTCTATCCACGTTCTGTCATTGTTTCAGTTCTGTCGTTATTGCAGTTCTGTCAAGTAACTAGCCTATAATGATATAATAACAGAACTTGAATAGGACATCCACAGAACTCGCAAATAAACGTTGAAATTTGTTCATCAATTGTTCAAATTCTATGAAACAACCCATCCTAATAATTAAAATTTAATTAAAAATATAGAATCGCTATATTGATCGCTAGACCGTTTAAATTGTTTCATAAAATCACTGTAGCCATTTATAAAAAGAATTGATAATCCCGAAATAAACCTGTAATAAACAGTTTAAGCAATTTAAACTTCAGAATAATTAAAAGTCCTGGCAAATTTAGGTAATCCATCATATTATTAAATAATTTTATTAATGCAGTTTCGCAATTTGCCATAGATTGTCGTGTTCACACTTTCAGACCTGAATTAAAACTAGCAATGGTAGCCAAACTATATATTAAAGTAGACATATATAAGTGTTAATCTGTAGAGTTTTTTGACGAATTTTGGGATAATTATTTTTTTATTACTTTCGATGTTATTGCTACATTAATTTAAAATAACAATAGGTCTCGGGGTATATTAATAAATTGCCAAATCTTAGATTATGCTAAAAAAATATCACATTTTATTTATTTACAACAAAAATTATATAAAAAAAATTAAAGTAATAAAAACCAATCTACATATATAATACTCTGTGAACACCTCAGCACAGGTTCTCCTAGTGAGGTGTTGACTAAACATTTATAATTAACACCTTAACAGAACAGTTACTGATTGTTTTAAACTCTACTACCATGTTTTATATTGGAAACATTTTTGTATTACTCGCATATACCATCAATTTACCCATAAACTATATAAACAAGCATAGATATTTATAAACAAAATACCTTCAAAGCTTACATTTTAAAGATTCGGTTTAGGTTACACACAAGAATTGCCCTTTAAAATACAAAAAGGGCTGCCTTCTGAAAGAGTACTTAAAATCCAAAGGAAAAATGTGATTTTTGTGTTTAACCTAACAATCACCTTTTAAAATACAAAGAAGGGCTAACTTCTGAAAGAGTACTTAAAATCCAAAGGAAAAATGTGATTGTTGTGTTTAACCTAACAATCACCTTTTAAAATACAAAAAAGAGCTACCTTTTGAATAAATTAAATTAGAATTTTTTTTTGCTCAAGTTTTGGAGGAAAACATTCTGAAATCTATCAATTTTTTTTTAAATATACGTACGGAAATAGTCAATTCTTTTACTCAGTGAGAAAGTTAATTGTTTTAAAAATCGTAAAAAAGAAACGTTTATTTTACATTATGCATTAGGTTAAGATTAGAATTAAGGTATTATTATTTTTTGTTAATCAATTTTTCCCGCAATACATTTCTCAGAAAAAAATATTTATATCAAAATTAAAAAGTAACAAGTAAAAAGTAAAAGTAGTACAAAAGTAAAAAGTAGAAGCGTCATATTTACCTATTCCATTGAAGAAATATTCCAATCGAGACACTGAAAAACTGCAGCCTTAACATGTTTTGTTATACTTATTCCATTAAAAATTTTATTGCATTACAATTTTTCTATTCAACAACACTTGTGGAAAATAATAACCGATTTAATCAAAAATCTGTTTATTTATTTCAAACTTTCAATCTGTCACATCAACGTAAACACACGTCAAGTCGAATTTAGAATTTGGATGTTTGAACAGATTTGCCGATAAAACACAGATTCCGGGAATATAACTGTAATGACGTGCTCCCAGGCGGAGATCGGAGAGAAACTGAAAACTGAGCCTGTGGTAGTGGTACAGATTGTAGCGACTCCCTCTATCGGACGTGAAACGAAACAACTAGTTCAATTTTCCGCGTCTCACATTTTCCTCGTTTATCTCCAATCAGGAACTGATTCGATTTGCATTTTGCCTACCGACAGGATATAAAAATAGAAATCGGTAAAATTTGTTCAAAAATAATAAATATTTTTAGGTGCCTAGCAGACTTTTTGACATTTGTAAATTGCCCTGATAATAGTCATCCACCGATAGGAGAAAGGGGACAAGAAGAATGTTAAAATGAAAATACTTGATGTGTGATTGGTAGTTTTTAGAGTTCTAAAATAATTAAAGCCATTTTGTGATACCTAGATATAATTTGAGATTTGTATAGTTTGAAATTTTCAGGGCCAAAAGTATTAGTGCAGTTTGAAGGGCCGATACTTCCCGTGTGATGGGGGTAGGTACCTGGGAGGGGTCTCATTGTGTCCGGAGGGTCGTGCCATTTTCAGTCGTTACCACGTTTTGGTCCGGACTACACCGGAGCTTCGCCATCCGCACATTTCTTGAAAATAGCCGTAATTCTTTCATCACCACCCAGCGGTCCTTCCAGCTGAAATTTGCGACTTGTTCCTGTGGGACTACCTGAAAGAAAATGTTTTAAGCTTTGGCCTTACACATTGGAAGCACTCAAGGATCGAATTCGGAGGAAATCGTCGCTATACCCATCGAGATCGCCTTCATCATCTATCTGATGTCATCTTCAAGACTTGGATGCATAAAACGGCATGATTTACCGAATAAAATTAAATAAACCCTATATCATTAAGTTTCACCGTTTTATTTTTAACAGCCCCTCAAAACTGCACTGTCTTTTTGGTTTTTGAACGGACACAATTGACTTAAAACGAAAAAAAAAATTCCACGTGTCGTCACTGGTTACTCGGCCGAGTAACTATTCAGTCCGGTACCAACTGGTTTTTACATGCTTTTAAAAAAAAAAGCTTTAATATCAAAATTTTATTTACATTCTTGTATTCCAAATAATTTTTCTTTTAATTTTTTTTAAACTAATAATAAAGATACACGAATTACAAATAAATATAATACAGTTATTAATTACATAATATATTTATTTGACGTACCCTTATAAATAAGCAGGGCTTGTGTGTATGAGGGGTGTTATTATATTGGTTTAAATTTTATATGATTTAGTTCAAGTGTTCAGAATACTTTTTAAGGTGGCTTTTATATTTGTATGCATGTTTCTAATTTTTTCTGGTAATGAGTTAAAAAATTTAACTCCGAGATATTTATGATTGAACTTTCCTATTGTGTTTTTACATTTCGCAGTAGGTAGTATTGAAGTTTGTCTAAGATTTCCGTTATTTTTAAAGAGTGCAACTTTATTTGAATATTATTTTTATAATTTTTGTTGCAAGGTAGAAGTATAGTGCAAGGGATCACTAGTTAAAGTAGTCAAATACGTCCCTTGAATAATTAGCAGTTGTGGAGAAAAATGAGTACGGCGTCCTTTATCAAGCCCCTGTTAAAAATGTGACCATTTCCTGATAAAATATAAGTCATTTAGAATATATCTGAACACGTGTTCACGCAAGTGGCCCAATCCAAATAAATATGATGTACGAGATGCGACAATATTATTATTTTTAAGAACACGTTTTCCGACTTCCTCATAACATATTAATGCTTTACTGATAGTTTGTTATGAAATTTGTAAAATCATACATAACATGCCTTCAATCCCGTTTTTAACAGAAAAACGAACTTGAACAGAGTTTTAATAAATTAACAATATTTCATATCAGGCACGGCTTTGCCGGAAAAACATGGAACGAACAATATCATTATCACACTTTTATAAGTCGTGTTGCACGCTCATACGGCGAAACATTGGGGTGTCAAGTTCCATGGCTCAGGTAAAATAGTTCCGTAGACCTTAAATTCCAGTTAAAAATATTTTTTCCTACAAGTTTTCACAAATGGAGAATTTTCATGGGGAGATTTTCTATGAATGCAACACAAGACTCTAATGACTGGGGTTTGCCCGAGGCTCACGTTTCAATTAATTCCTATGAATTTGTAACTGTAACACCTTTTTTCTCAGACCGATACACACGGATATGAGTTATTTATATTTAAAAAGTACCTATCAAATAAAATATTTTACGAAAAACGGTTTAAAAATTTATAAAACGTTTATCAACTACAAAATTATAGGCAAGCAAAGATTTAATTTTTTTATACTTGAGTTAGTAAATTCCCGAGGGATTCAATGAGAAACATCTAAGATTTTAGTTATAAGAGTTAAATAAAATAAACCCCGCTAAAATATATATTTTCTAGACTTGCTAGAGCAAATTCAACCGTAGGTCAGTCCAATACGCTGGACCGCGGGCTCAATAAATTTGTACACGCTTTCTTCACATACGTCGTTACGATTCCGACTTATTTTAGGGTACTGCGTCGTCTTATGTATTTAGTTACAATTCAAAACTTCTGAGCTGAGTATTATCAAATTTCGAAGTGCTTTTCTCGGTTAGACACATTAATGAAACATGCGTTAACCTCATTTCGCAGGCTCTTGTCACATAAGATGATTCCATGTATTCCTGTTTTTAATGTAAGTTTAATTTAGGTAAATTTTCACCTGCGTAAATGTTTAATATTTGTCTCTTTGCGGGGTTGTATATTATGTGGTATGGATATTCCATTTATTTGTTTTAGTACCAGGTTGCAAAGTAAACAGACGAACGTGCTTCGTTGAAAGTATTATTTACATATCGTGGCAGGCAAGTGACAGTTGACAACCCAACACATCACAGTGCTGCGGTCTCATTCATGGCTAGGAACATTTTTTAATTTTTTTTTCAAATAGTCGTCCAAATAATTTACATTTCTAAAGGGTGACTATTGCATAGCATTTATTAGATTTTATTCTCAGATAACGTTAACTAGATCATTAGGCGTAACGTATTCTATATTATATGGAATATTACAGGAATATAGCTCCATTATTTGGGCCTCTTTTGAACAAAACATTACACAAGAAATGGAAAATGTACAATAGAGGTTTATACATTACCTACATATGAGAGAATATACGTACTATCCATTCCTGTATCCATTCTTCTTCTTAAAAGGAAGCTATAAGCCAAAAACGTGTATATTTCTGGTATGTTGAAGGTAATAGGTATTAAAATCGCTTGACAAACGGAGTCTAAAAACGTTCGATTTCAAGTACAAAACTGTTTTTAATTTATTTTGTAAATAATTTTATAAGATAGAAAAAAAGTTAATCAAGTGAAACTGTCACAGATAATCTTAGCTATAATAATGTATTTTTAAAGTTGTTTCCTTTACGCGTTTATACATTTCTATTGAAAAAATATTTTTATAAGTAGTTTACATTTATATTTTTTATTGAGTAATTTATTTTTTTGTTTGTATTCTACTCAAGCGAAACTATAGGAAAACCTTCAATTTATCTAAAACATATTTTTTGGTATTCATAATGTACACAAATTCGTTATAAAGATTAATCAAAATAGTGATTTAGCATTAAACTTCGCCTTAACAAGAAAGCTCGATTTCAACACTTTGGAAGCACGCCGAAAAATTTTTTTTAAACTAATCCCTGGAACTATACTTAATCCACTTATATTGAAAGAGGTTAACTTTTATGTGCCTAACAAGTATACTCGTGAGAGATCCCATGCACTTTTTTTATACTGCGAAAAGCGAGGACTTCTGCCTATCAGAACTCGCCAATTAACCGAGCGACTCAACTGTTAAGGCGATGCCATACGTAGTAATGCAAAATCATGTGTTTTTGGTTTGAAAATTTGGTCGCCTAGAAATGTTTCAGATGCTTTAATTAAATACTGCGAGTAGAATACATCTTGGCTTTTAAAATAATCGAGTATTTTTTAGATAAATCTTTTTATAAGCCCAGAAAAAAATTATGTATAAGGCCTACGAAAACTGCTTTAAATTTCAAAATCTCCTACTTACGAACCAATTTTCGGTTATGATTTTATTGTATAATGTGGAAAATTAAGTTATCTATAAAATGATCGAAAAAAATTAAATATTTATTCCTGAACATCCACAAAATAAAATAAAAGGCACTTTTTGGTCAGGTTTTTTTCTTGCATAAATCAAAACAGGCGGATGGTGTTAAGCGGGAATTTAAACCTTATCGCCATCTACGTAAGAGTTGTTATTGATAGCGGCTCAATTTAAAATATTACACGACATAGTGCATCGCCTTAAACGATTCTGCGTTGATCATCGACATGTTACACTGCCCCCTTAACCTTTTATACTTATATATACCCCAAAAATGTGATCTTCTCAGTAATATATTGGTGGATAAATAAATAAATTAGTAATATTGGGTACCGCCGCCCCAGCAACCATTTAATAAATCACCAACATCTTTGACATGGGTCACCCCAAGTGGTTTGCTACGTTTACCTTCCGAGAACTTTCCTTGCCTTAAAAACACACTCCACACAGCATCCTCAAAAGATGATATAGGCCCTGAGGGTGATTATTTTCCTGTGTGGGTTTAAAGTTTTAAAAAAAGAGAGTGCAAAGTCAATCATTTGTTTTAACATCAGTAGTAGATATCTAAGTTTTGTTTAGTAGGACTGTGGATCTGTGGAATCTATAGCCTTGTATGGGACCACTCACCGCAGCACTGTCCATCGGTTAGTGAACAAGAATAAGGGAATAAAATCATCACAATAATTTCTGTAAATGTTGGGATTTACCGGTAAAACTTTTGATTAGTAACAGTGATGTACCTAAAGCAATTTTCTCCAAGGATTGCTGCTCACTGAGAAGCTTGCGTTTATTTACTTGACACCGCAGGCGTTTATTTTAATTACTATAATGGAAATCCAACAAAAAATTATTATACGTAATACTTTACAATTTTCATTTTAATAACATTTTCTTTTTAAATACATCTCCAATTTTAATTTATCTTTTGTTTCGGTTATGAATGAATGAATGAATGAATGCAACTCTTGGAAGTGGAAATTAACCAGCTTTCTGACATCCGATCGAGCTGAAACTCGGCAGATAAACTCGTTGTCGATGACAATGCATTCTATCCACACACGTGCGGACATAGTAATATTAGCGTTTCCCTGAAATCGTATGATAGTATAGCAGTTAATATACGAAATAAATTTCGGTTCTACCCGATCGGCATTTGGCAAGGTTAGCAGAGTTATCATCTCCAGTTTCTGGGTAGGAAGGTTCAATCATCAGTCAAACCATTTTTTTTAAAAGTTTAAACCATTTTTAACCAGATGTACCTATTAAAGTAAAAAAAAAACCTTAATTTGTT
Organism: Hesperophylax consimilis; assembly: GCF_061612785.1. Classification (NCBI taxonomy): domain Eukaryota; kingdom Metazoa; phylum Arthropoda; class Insecta; order Trichoptera; family Limnephilidae; genus Hesperophylax; species Hesperophylax consimilis. The sequence goes on from NC_142841.1 coordinate 34,277,846, forward strand.
TTATTTCATGATAAGTTAAGTATTCAATTAACCCCTCCAGCATTTGTGGGTCATATATGACCGGGCGTCCAAATTTTATAAAAGTATTTTTATCTTTTTTTCTGTCATGGAATTCGGAAAAACTTATTTTTTTACTTTAGAAAGAAATTATAATAATTCTTTCCAGTTTGACTCAAATATTTATGCTGGAATTTATAAATAAAATCCAAAAAATAGCCAAAATGAATAATTCATATTTCGCGCCGCTATAGAAACAATCGGTTTTACTTTAAAAATTAGATTAAAGTGAATGTACAGATTTCTTACAAATTCCCCAAACTAAACGAATATGTTTTCGAAATATCGATTATCTTTCAATTTTTCTATGATTAGAGTAAAAATTTAAGTAAAAATGTGGTTAGCGTTTTCGACAACATTTTTCACATTTGATTTTAAAACTTTATTATTTAGAAATAGTAATGTTTATTTTAAATACATACACTGGAAAGATAATTTTATGTAGTTTTTAAAACAGTATTTGTTTTTACGGAAAATCAATAAACAAGATGTATATAGAGCATTTGAAATAAACAGAAAACTGTACAAAAGTGATGAAAGTTTTGAAGGGTTAAAAACGTAGATGGCTAGCGTATTTCGATGAAATGAAATAGCACATTTGTTTTAAAATAAGAAAGAAATAATTTTCTGAATTCTGTTTCATTTTCCGTAACACTTCAATCTATGTTACAACGAATTGTAAAAACTGTTTCTAAATGCACCCCTTTATGTGGGCTAGATGTGGACGCTTACTTTGTATTGTATTATTGTACTTTGTAACCAATCTAATGAGTAAAAAATACGTGTTTTCTGATATCATAATTTAAACAAAAATCATGTTGATTCAGACTTGGAAATGGAAAACCCAAATGGAAAAAGTTTGATTAATTTCATACCCAAGAGAGTTTCTTTAGTTGAGATGGTATTTTCAGGCCGTAGGGAAAATGTTTATCAGGGCTCCATGCTGAAGTAATCACAAATCGCCGCGAGGGTGTTTACGCTGTCACGGTCCGTTCACACGAGGACAATACTGAAGGCTATAAGTACCAATGGCGGTCGGTGACTTTTTGTAGAAGGGATGCTGGACATCAACTCGTACTTACTACGTACTTGATATCAAATAAGCACATCTAGACGCTAGCCCACGAACAACATACAATTAGGTACCGTCTAAAATAATCTCCATAAATCCATTAAGCTCCATAACACAATATTTCCAGTATGCAGAATAATTTTTTTTCCGCAAATGGCCGAGACACATAACTTTTTCGCATTAATGATTCAATTATACAGCCACAAATTCACTATTATCAATTAGAACACGTTGGCGAAGTATCCATCTCATTTTGGATATTCATTTTTATTTATTTAAATTATGATTAAAAAGTAAATCGCAGGTTAATAATATTCAAAAGGAATTCGACTTCAGTATTCGAGCTCAAAGCAAACTGTCAAAGCAGCGCACGCATACAATATAATGGATTAGTAGAGTATACGATTCTGTGCATTATGCATATGAGCATTAAAGAGGGTTTTTGTACGTTGGATGCTGTCATTAATATCATATAACGTTGACGAAGATATTAGCTTGCGGGTCTCAATGCGCATGCGCGGAAAGAACGTACGTTTTAGCATTCTTGGATCCGGTTTACAGATCGCTTCCACACCACACGTGTGTTTTACGCGTATTTGAGAATGTATGTGTATTTACGTTAGCCCGCGCTGTTTGCATCGTGTCGTTCGTTATGCGTACACAGAAATAGGACGATAATATGCACGATGTCTTATAATAATAATATTTTTATGATTTTTTACAGCGCCGTTGGTGGCTGCAAAAATACTAAAATATTTAAATTGCAGTATTGCTTTTTACGGCTAGAAGTCCAAATCTTTTTACTCTAAAATGCAAGGGATGCGGAGCATCCACAACATGTATGGAAGGACGGGGACTGATAGGTACAATAGTGTTGCATGGATAGGATAATGCGCAGGATAGGATAATGCGCAGGATAGGATAATGCGCAGGATAGGATAATGCGCAGGATAGGATAATGGAACAACAAAAATTCAACCGTAGCTCATATTCGGAAAGCTGCGGAAATGGATACAGTACGAAGCGCCCGAAAAATATCACAGCCAAATGTATTGCATTTTTCTGGAGTCAGTGAGTCTATGGCTTCCCCAATTGGAGTATGTTATAAGGCTGAAGGTAGTGGAGATGGGGGAGTACCTGGCTATTCAGATCTGGTCACCAAACACGGTTAAAGCTATTTCAAACAACGTTTCAATTCTGAATGGATGTCTTACACAAGGGCGTTACTAAGAGTATCTTCCACTTTGACGCAAATATACCATATATTATTTTTAATGAGTAATTTGTGAAAGAATAAAAAAAATAATCGAATACAATTTACTTGTGTACGCCGGTACTTGAACCCGCGACCTCTAGCTTGTTGGTCGAGAGCCTTACCCGTTACCACGGAGGCCGTCCATTTGTCATTTACGCAACCGAAATATTGTCCAGCTGTGTTAATGTCCTGTCCAAGCGCGTTTCCACGCGGACACACGGACTAGGCACGGTGGCGGGGGTAAGAAATGGTCCTGCGGAGATATACTGCCCGTCTATCTCTAGGATAATGTCTTGGTTCATTGTTCTGTCTTTTGTTTTGTTTTTACACTAGAGCAATGGGTCAGGATAGGGACAATACAATATTGTCACGACTTCGTATGGACTAGGCTTTATTTCTTTTGGGGAAAATGCCATTTCAATTTTCTCCAGGAGAGGGTTTCATTTACAGTTACGTGTCCCCGGCCAGTCGTTTAGAAATATGGTGTTATTTTTTGTGTGTGTGTTTTTTTTGTGGCTTGTTATAGGTGTACAATACGTATAAAGTTTTTTTTTAAATCAGTGTTTCATCGGGAATAGCCCCATTAGGCTTTGAATCAAATGTTGCAAAATATCACAAAATCACTTTGTCGTCTGTATAATCCTCTATAAGTCATATATAGACGATATTCTTAACGTTTGAATTATATTATATTTATATAAATATGTAATATAATCATACTAATAATTTATTTCCAGAAAAGTGTTAATAATTTTTTTTATTTTTTGCAATAACTTTGCTGAGTAAAACCTCAAATTGTAATATTTAATTATTGAAGACAATTTTAGCGATTTCTAAACGAAAATCTGAAACAGAAAAATCAGAAAAGGATACGGTCACATCTAGGACTCGAACTCAGGACCCTTGCCTTGCCGGGGCACCGGGACCCTATCCCCATCTGATCCCTATATCTATCTGATTTTTCTGTTTCAGATTTTTGTTTAGAAATCGCTAATATTGTCTTCAATAATTAAATATTACAATTTCAGGTTTTACTCAATAAAATTATTCCAAAAAATAAAAATTCATCTTAGACTTGCAGAAAAAGTCAATAGATGTCGCACATTAAAATAAAAAAAAATTAGATAGGTTTATCTAAAAAGACGCTGTCTAGATTGCATTTAGTTCGGGTTGAATCTTGCGATCATACATGACGATAGTTGCCAATAAAAAATATGCGGTGAAAAAATGAAGACAATTTTGGTAGTTCTTATTCGAAGTATGATACAGTTAAAAGTGACCGAAGGGGATAGGGTCCCATTAGCTCAGTGGTAGAGCGGTGCCTCGGCAAGGCAAGAGTCCTGGGTTCGAGTCCTAGATGTGACCGTATACTTTTCTGATTTTTCTGTTCCAGATTTTCGTTTAGGAATCTCTAATATTGTCTTCAATAAGTAAATAATTTACAATAAAACACATAAATTTGTTTTTGACCACTATAGTTTTATTTTCACTCTACCGGTTTCGGAAGAACCCTTCCTTCGTCAGGAGAATATTAAAAACTGATCTACTACACAAAATATTGACATACCACACACATAGTTGGGCTTCGCCCAGTTTAAGTGATACTGACAACAGTTACATTAACAGGTAGATATTGGGTCAGTGGGTAGATAGTAAGACTCTGTAGTAGTCAGAGCGCGGACAATGAGAGGAACACCCTTCACCCCAACTTTTAAATTTATTAAGAATTATTTTATTGGGATAAATCCTAAAAAATCTAAATATTTGGGTTACATATTTTTAAAAAGTCGTAAAAATTTTTAAAAAAACCAATGCATTCCCAATTTTGAATGGAAAAACTAACTTTAATATACTTTGGTTCTTCGTATGTACTTTTTGATAGTAAATAGGAGTTAATTTATTTTTGAGGTTTTTTGTCATATGATTGAAACGGTGACCAGATAAATCATCACAATGATAATTCATCACATCTTTAAAAAATTATATAAAGTCATGGAAAGTGATGAAACAAAAACTTTATTAACTGGGTTAGGTTAGGTTAGATTAGGTTGAGTTAGGTTAAAAAAAAAATTTTCATCGTTTCTAATGACTTTATATCACTTTTTAAAAGTGTGTTGAATTGTCACTGTGTTGAGTTATCATGGAACCGATTGAAACACTTGGATGAATTATGTAAGTCTATGGATAGCGTATTCGATTCCTTTCAATTCTATGAGCTTCATTAATTCAACTGCTCTTGTTCCTCTATCCGATAGGACACTGCAAATTTCTTACCGAACATTTCCAATACATTTACAGTGTCCGACTGGACGATCGGACAGAGGCAATAAAGGAACTTTCCTACCGACCTCCGTGCGTGTCACACGTGATATCAATACTACATATTAATTAATGTACTATCAATCGGGTTTTTTATTATACTATTTCAATTTTAATCTAGTTATGTAGTACAGCAATTGTGCGTGGTCTTAGAACAATCTAACACATGAAATAATAATATCAGTGCAAATAATTAAATAATTCACCAAAGTGACCGTGTCTTCACAATCTACCCACTATCAATAACATCAAAATGTCAATCGAGGAGCTGAACGAAAAATTTATTATAACAATGAGCGATTTCGAAAAAAGACTGAACACGGCATTAAATAAACCCGGCAACTCGCAAACTGACTTTAAGAAGATCCATGATGATTTTGCGGCCTTCAAGGTTAAGATTACTGCTGATTTGTGCGCCCTTCAGGAGGATGTGACCAGACTGGAGCTTCGTGTGGATGCAATTGACGCAGCTTCCAGGAACCATGTTCTTCTCCTGCACGGTGTTAAAGAATCACCATCTGAAGACACCCGCTCCCTGATGAGCAATGTGTTGACCGGTCTAGGATGCCCCGACGACGCCATCAAGGGCATCGAGTGCGCCAAGAGACTGGGTCGTGCCTTGCCCAATAAGAGCAGGCCCATCCTGCTTCAGTTCCTGCGCCAGTCCGATCGTCGATCCGTGTGGGAAAGAAAAAAGGGTCTGAAAAACTCTGCTCTCCTCTTAACAGAGTCGCTCACTCCCATACGGCAGAAGTTATTCTCCAAGGTCCGTTCGGTCTTTACACCATTCAAATGCTGGACCAGTGATGGAACCATCGTCGTTCTCCTTCCGGATGGCAGCAAGCGCGCCATCAACTCCCAAAAGCAGCTGGATATCGTGACCGCCCTCTTGACGAGGGCCAAGGCTCTTAACCCAGCAGCTCCTCCAGTTAACAAGTCCACCGGCGCCGTGCCCGATTCCGATTCCATTGCTGGTTCTGTTAATGATGACTCCAGACCGATCGGTCTGCGTTCCAGAACCAATAAACATAAATAATTCTTCAAACTTAGCAAAAATACCTTGTGGCATCATTATCGGTTTTGTTAAAAGTCGGTTACTAAAAATAATAATAAAAAGTGATTTATTTTTTGATAATATAAATAATAATCTCTAAAACTACGTTATTAAAAACATATTTTGCTCGAATGGTGAATAGTTTGAATTATCAACAAGTACGTAGGTACATATATAATATACTTAACTTACATTATCGCATTATAACTTATCCTACATATTATAACTTTATTAGTAATCTGCCCACAAACCATAATAACAAACATCTTATGAATACCTATGTAGTACCCGCTCGCCATACACTTTATTATTATTCAATTCAGCCTGCAAAAATATTATACACATTTAGAAACGCCCGTATTATAATACTCATGCAGGCAAATTATCGCAATACCGCGCATATTACAGTTGTTCATACATACTTACAATTAGGCTACTGGTAGCGTGTGTACTTCACGACCTTTATTTACAATTTCGACGATATTGTGTGCCTTTATCTAATTGTGTACCTATATCTCATGTACCTATGCTCAAAATGCAGTGATACTATTACTACTGTTTATTATTCATGTTTATCTTATGTTTTCCATGTATATCATGTTAATAATACTATAACATTGTATATCTTTCATGTACATATCTATCTACAATGCTACTAATAGATATTGTCTATATTTCAAGAATGCCTACTAACAATAATCCTGATACTATTGATACGGTCTCTACTTTATTTTATTCGTATACTTACAAGCTATAATCAAGCTGCTCATATTATTTCCTGTATTTATAACCATATTTTAAGATCATTCACACGATCTGCATTTTTCTTTTAATTTTAACTTACCGTTTTATATCATGTTAATAATACTATAACATTGTATATCTTTCATGTACATATCTATCTATAATGCTACTAATAGACATTGTCTATATTTCAAGAACGCCTACTAACAATAATCCTGATACTGTTGATACGGTCTCTACTTTATTATATTCGTATACTTACAAGCTATAAGCAATCTGTTCATATTATTTCATCTATTTAAAACCATATTTTAAGATCATTCGCACGATCTGCATTTTTCTTTTAATTTTAACTTACCGTTGAATAATGTTATTATTTTTATTTTTATGTTTATTTTTATTTTTATTTTTATTTTTATTTTTATTCTTATTTTTATTTCCTTTTTTGTTTATACCTAGTTATCTTATAAATTTTGCTAAAATAGTCTGTTTTGTCTTCAATATTAAATTTAGTATATTTACAATAAGGAATGTATATATTACCCAATATAGAAGATACACTCCTACACTCTCCTTACCCATCTTTATCTCGCTATCCCCCCTCCTCCTGTACTTGATGCTCACTTTTGTACATTATTCTATCAATTTAATATCGTACATGTCATTCATAATACACTACTCTTCAGTTATACTCATATATTATAACCGAATTGTACCCAACTATTACTCAACTAAATTACAATGTTAAATATTATATACCAAAACTGTAGAGGACTACGAACTAAAACTGAGATTTTTCACAATAATATTCTTTTGAATGACGATTGCTTCATTTTCGGTATATCTGAGTCTTGGCTTATTGATTCTATTTTAGATCCGGAACTGGCACCAACTGAATTTTACAGTATTTTTAGACGGGATAGGACAAATAACATTACAATTAATAGCATTAATACCCAATCAGATTCTCGTCGAGGCGGTGGAGTCATGATCATAACTCATAACAATCTTAACGCATACCCTCGCGAAGACTTGGTCTGTAATGCTGAATGCATCTGGGTAACTATTCCCCCGTCTAACTATACTTCAAAACGTACCATCCATGTTTCTTGTCTATACTTACCACAGGGACATAAATATGAAAATGCTCTCAGTTCATTCCTTTGTTTGCTTGCTAACGTCAAAGATCAAAACCCAGATGATATTATTCTCGTAATTGGAGACTTTAATATGCCCACCATAACATGGAAACCACAAGATAAAAATTCACACTTAACACCTGAAAATTTAAATTCAATTACTTCCTTACTTACTGACACAATCCATTACTCTGAACTGAACCAATACAATTCCATCGAAAATACCAATAAACGTATACTAGATTTAGTTATCTGTAATGAGGAATGCCTTGTATCTCAAGCATACAACCCTCTTGTCAAAGAGGATTTACACCATCCATCGCTCAAAATCATACTACAATTAGACACACTTCCAACTATCAATGCTCCACCAAAAGAAATTTATCGGTATGATAAAGCTGATTATGATTTAATAAACCAACACCTGTCTAAAACAGACTGGTCTTTTACTCACGATAATGCTGACGTTGACGAAGCAATTTATACTTTTTATGACATTTTAAATAACACCATTAACCAGTTTGTCCCTAAACGTTTCATCAAAAAGAAAAAATTTCCCAACTGGTACTCACCTCCCCTAATCAAAATTATAAATGAGAAACAAAGACTACACAAAAAATGGAAATCAAGTAATAATCCAGTAGATTACATAGAGTTTTCTATCAAACGAATACAACAAAAACACTTACAGAAACATTGTTACACCCAATATATAAATTCAGTTGAGTCTAGTATTCCAACTAACAATAAAAGTCTCTGGAATTACGCTAAGAACAAAAATAGGACAAATGGCATACCACAAATCATGAACCTAAAAGACGAGTCAGGCACCGGTGCTCATCAAGTGTGCCAACTGTTCTGTAAACACTTCCAATCTACTTACGTAAGCGATGAGGGCACGGATGATCCCAGTAATATAGATAATTCCACCTGCGTTAATAATGTTAACCCGATCGGGGACGTACAAATAAACAACTCATTGGTCAATAAATACTTGAATGAATTGGATGTTACAAAGGGTGCGGGCAGTGATGGTATCTCGCCATATTTTATCTCAAAATGTGCCAAAAATCTTGCATTTCCTTTAACTAACTTATTTAACATGTCTTTAAAAAAAGGAATATTTCCTACAAAATTCAAAGAAGCCATTATAATCCCCATCCATAAAACTGGCTCAAAAAGTAACATTGCAAACTATCGCCCAATCTCAATACTCACAGTATTTAGTAAACTCTTTGAGCGCATTGTGTACGATCAAATTTATATATCTATTGTCCGCAGCATACAAAATCAACAACATGGCTTTTTACAAAAAAGGTCAGTAATAACAAACTTAGTCAACTTTACTGAATACTTAACAAGCAATATGGATAATGGACACCAAGTAGATGTTATCTACACAGATTACTCGAAAGCTTTCGATAAAGTTAACCACTCTATCCTCATTAAAAAATTACACCAATTAGGAATCCATGGCGACTTACTTCGGTGGCTAACTTCATATCTGCAGAAAAGACTACAGTGCGTATCAGTTGAGGGAACTAAGTCTAGTTTCTTAACTGTGCCCTCTGGCGTACCGCAGGGTTCCCATCTGGGACCATTACTGTTTAATGTATATATATTTGATATTTATAAATGTTTTTTACATGCTAACTACCTTGCATATGCAGATGACAAAAAAATATACTTAGTAATCAAATCTATCAATGACTGCATAAAACTTCAAAAAGACCTAAATCGTCTTTTTGCATACTGTAAATTAAACAAATTAATCATAAACATTTCTAAGTGCAACAAATTATCTTTTACGCGCAACAAAAATAAAATTTATTTTAATTATAACTTTCATGATACACATATCAATGAAATAGAATCAATCCGTGACCTTGGGGTAGTACTGGATGTAAAACTAAATTTTATCAAACACATTAACGAAGTAATCAACAAAGCCAATAAAATGTTGGGATTTATAATTCGCATATCTAAACCTTTTCGCAACATTAAAACCATGTATTCCCTTTACACCACGTATATCCGCCCCCACTTAGAATACGGCACACTAATTTGGGCACCGTTCTACCAATGCCATATTGACAGAATCGAAAGTGTGCAAAACAAATTTTTTAAACACATAAATTATAAATTTAAATTACTCTTTGCAAATAACACCGAATCCTTAAAATTTCACAACTTTACTCCACTTCAAACACGTAGATTAATATCTGATCAAATATTTTTATACAAAATTCTGAATAACGGCCTGGACTCTCCAGAACTCGTAAATTATTTAAGAATTCGCATACCAACAAGGCCAACCAGACAAAACCATTTTTTTCATTTGCCCGCGTGCAGAACCAACATTAGAAAAAATTCTCCAATCCCCCGTATATGCGCGCAATATAACACGCAATTTAACAATATCGATATTCTTAATAATACTCTTGTGAAATACCGAAACGAAGTCAAGCGCACGACCACAAATATTAATTAAATTAATGTACAGTAATAGAAAAGGTACAACATGAGCGTCTCCTGTCCCCATCCCATCTTCCTCTGCCTCTTGCCCTTTCCTATTCCTTCTTCCTTCTAATATATTTATATGATTTTTTTGTTAATTTCATTTTCAGTTAATGGTTATAACCAATTACAATTTTGTATTATATCACATTAACCAACATTAGCATAAGAAACTATTTTGGCTTACCTCATATTTAACCTCTTGTATAAATTATCCTGTATAAAATTGCTGTTTGTTTCTTACAATAAATAAATAAATAAATAATAAACTAAGTTTCCTTTTTGGCACTATAGTTTCCTTGTTAAAACTTACTTTTTTTACTGGCGAACCTGCTGCTTGGAAATAGAACTTCGGCTGAATTTCTTCGGTGAGTTATGAGAGGTTCCAGTTTTGGTCGCCCTGGGGTCGCAGTTAAATTTTGTAACGGTATTTCAGTATGAAATCTGGTCTTCATTTTCAAGTCTTAATTTTTTGGGTCCGGTCGCCTGCAAACCGAAATGAACCTTACGGTGGGTTAAAATTGAGGGGCAGAGTGGTCGTTTTTTGCCTGCAGACACCGATTTATTTTTTTTTGCGTGAAGGCTATTTAATTTACCCGAAACATACGATTTAAATTCGACTAATCAGAGGGCCGAAAACGTCCATACAATAGCATAATAATACATACTAGCAGTTAAAAACCCGCTCTGCGGGTTTTTTTCTGCTAGGCCCTGCGGGCGGCTCTAACTTGCGCATCGCCCATTTTAAGGTTAAACGCAACGCTCGTTGTATTCTACGTGTTCACAGATGGCGTTAATTTTTTTTTTTTTTTTAAATACGCTTTTGCAAGGTATTGCTTTACAGTATTAAGATAAATTATTGGTTTGCGCCCTCATATACGCAATATGAATATGAATAAATAGTTTTGTCCATATAAAAACTCAATTCTATCGAGAAAGGCATACAAATACAATATTGGATTGAATCATCGGTAAAATATTGTATTTGTGTGCCTCTCTCGAAAGAATTAAGTCTTTAAACGAACAAAACTATTGATTCATATTCATATTGCGTATATACGGGCGTATATATAAGCGTATTTAAAAAAAAATAATTAATTAACGCCATCTGTGAACACGTAGAATACAACGAGCGTTGCGTTTAACCTTAAGTGATATTAACAACAGTTACATTTAATAGATAGATATTAGGACATTCACAGAGAGAGGGTGAGTATATATATTGTTAAAACACGGAAAAGGAAGGAGTTAATTAATAATAACATGCTAAATTTACGCATAACAAGAATGACAGTTGTTTGAATAAATGAAATTTTACGTATTTGTGATGGATTATTTCAAATGAAACACTATTATTGACTACATGTCTGATATTAACTGTTATTGTACCTAATATAATTTGATCATATGAGACTTTTAGTGCATATGTGTTACAACCGTCAATGTCTATAAGTTGAATCAATATCGTTTAGTTTGTCACAATTAAAAATAGTTATAACAAAGTTGACTTAAATAATAGATTATTACATATTGATTAATTGTACCCGTGTTTATGAATAAAAGGAGGGTAATTAATAGCAGTCGGTTTAATTAAAATGTGTTAATTTTACTCCAACTGGTGGTAATTCTTTACCTACAACTGTTACTGTATCTAATAAAGTTTAAAGTTAGATTATATATATATACACCTTCATCAGGAGAGTAAAAATCTATATATAAAGGTAGATTATTACAATAAAGCGCCCCTGAGGTGATATCTCACAAAAGCGGCGCTATGCAAATTGTCCAATAAATAAATAAATATAATGTTTACATTTTATTGTGTATACACCGAAGTCAAAAATTAAATATAGATTGCAATTGGGAAAGAAAGAAAAGTGGAAGGAGGGGGGAGGGGATGAGTAGGCTGGGTTTATAATAATTAGGAATTACAATATCGTTAGACGGGAAAGACCAGTTAAGTGGGAAAATATTTAAAAGAGATTTTTAAAAAAAAATCTTGTTAATTATATCTGCTTTTATATTAACATGTTTCCTCATTTCTAAAATTTCAAAATTATTTATAGTGAAGTATTTTAAGACCTGAAAAAAACAAATAGCATACAACCATAAAACAATATATTCATGAGACAAATAGCATTTAATAACGGTTATTCTAATAAATTGATAGTTGAAATACTGAATAAAAATATTAAACATATTCTCTTCAAACGGTCTTTCTAAAGATAGAAATAAACAATGGCGTAGAATTCTGTTTGTGGATAACGATACTTCTAAAATTATATATAAAAACAATCCTGGTACTATTCAACTGGCGTTTTACTCTAATAACAATGAAGAAATATATTCTTAATAATAAAGATGGCAAAATTCAAACAAAAAAATCAGGAGTTTAAAAACTCAATTGGGATGATTGTAATTTCTTTTACAAAGGTAGAACCAATAGAAACTTGGTCTACCTTCCGTCAGAACTAAAGAATATCGCAGGGCTCTAAATGGAAATAGTGAATCTGAGTAAAATAAATAATTTTGAAATTTTAGAAATTAGAAAACATGTCAACAAAGATATTAGAAGAACGAGATGTGCTATGCGCAGTTCGTACTGAGTGAAATTGTTTTGCCGAGTGTCGCCGGTTTTGTTCACCAACACTACTGCACACCTTCGCTTGCGCTAAGGTATCCGCACTAATACATAGAACAGATTTCTGTGCGTACACGTCCCGATACCGTTCAAAGTACCCTAATTAGGTAGTACTCCGGCTACGGTCCGGCGGCCAACATAGCATATCTCGTTCTTCTAATATCTTTGCATGTCAATATAAAATCAGATATAATTAATAAGCAAAAAAAATATAAATAATAATGAAAAATGCCATTACAAAGTGATAAGCTTCCAGAAGAAATCTTCTTATTAAACGCTTGTTAATGGTAAGTAGTCAAGTATTGTGAGCTGCATATTTAAATATTCGCACCAGTCATTTGGTTCGTTTTTATACCGCCAGAGGTGCGCTCTGTCGGCCATCTATAGCCGTGCGTATCGGCCATATTGAAAGAACGCGTGATTTTTTATAAACGTCAAACATAATCACGTAACTGTGGATAATTTTCATTGTAATGTAATTAATCCAATGGATTATGAACTTTCTAAAACATATTTTCTTCGATATTATCCAAAAATTATATGAGCAGAAACGATGCTTTTGAAGAAATCTCGTATTATTATGAGGCGATCCTATTTTAGTATGAAATCGTGTCTTAATTTTCAAGTTGGCGGAATTTACCCGAAACAGACAATTTTAATTTGACCAATCAGAGGGCCTACATCGTCCAGACGCTAGGACAATAATTCTATCAGAAGAAGATGCTATTGTCTGGACGAACATATAAATCAGATGCACCACTTTGCATACTATTGTTTGTCATACAAGATGGCTGGCAAACAATTTGCTTTAAAAGCACTGGACGGAGCCATTTGATAAATTTTACTCAATTTGAATCCGCGGGGCGAGGGGGAAGATGTATGGAAAACTTATCCCATTCCTTTTTTCATCAAATACCTACCCCCCAAAAAATCATAAACCTTTATAACTGCATGAACAATATAAAATATACAATAATTCGTTTGTAGTTCATTTTGCCTTTGCGTACAAATCAGTTCAAAAGTTAATCATACAAGATGGCTGCCAGGCAATTTCCCTAGATTTGACCTCAATATTCATCCAAAATGGCAATGATGCTGTTTCTGGGACTTTTCAGGTCCATAGTTTGTTGTTTGAGAGATCCATCGACACACAAAAAAAATGAAATCTTGTTATTCTATGGGACCGTTTGAATAATCAAGATGGCTACCAGTGTCATCTATGATTTTATCGGCAACTCAACTTTTATCCAAAATGTCGGGTAAACGTAATGTACGTTATTATCTACTTATTCATAGATGGCGTTAATTTAATTTTTTTCATCAAAATACACTTTTTGCAAGATATACCTACTTATAAATATAATGATGAATTAGAAAGAGAGAGAGTACGAAAACAGTGTGCAATATAGCTTTATAGCAATATAGTGGATGAGTTTGTCTATTTAGGGAGTGTGTTTACGATAGATGGGAAGGCTGACAGAGATATTGAAAGAAGGGTAAATGCAGGTAATTCCGTTAATGGAGGACTGAACGCAGTTGGCGCTAACGAAAAATTGTCCAAATAAGCGAAGTTAGCAGTCCACAATGGAGTGCTGGTACCTACCCTGATGTATGGAAGTGAGGCATGGAACTGGCAAAGAAAGGATGAAAGTAGATTGAATGCTGTTGAAATAAGATCCCTGAGGCGTATGTGTGGTAAAACCATGTATGATCGTATGAGAAATGTGGAGATCCGCAAAGAGTGTAAGGCGGATGGAAGCGTAATGAGTAAGACTAAGAAAGGGACACTTAGATGGTTTGGGAACGTAGAGCGAATGAGCGAAGAAAGGAGTGTAAGGAGGATATATGATGCAAATTCGAAAGTCGAAAGTTAAATAGCAGAAGTCGGCAACGCCCGAGGAAGACATGGCACGATCATGTGAATCAGATACTCGAGTCGGGCCATGTCAAGAGTCAGAATAATAGAAGAGTATGTATGAGACGATGTATGAATGTGAATGAGGCAAGAAGTGTGTGCCAAGACCGAGTTGTTTGGCGGTCCGTCCTCTCTGCCTACCCCTTCGGGGAAACGGCGTGATGGTTAGTTAGATGAATTATAAATATAATATGAACTTGTATAAATAGTTTTGTCCGTATAAAAACTCCATTCTTTTCAGAAAGGCATCCAAATACAGTACCGGATTGAATCTGCGGTGATTCGCTAATGCCAATTCTTTTCAAAGACTTCCCGCATAAACCGTTCGTCGAATGCCTCATTCAATTGACGTAATTGTGCGAGTCATGTGTCTACGATGTGAAGGACCAAGGATTAAAATATTTGCCAAAAAAAGGTCCCTAGATGGGACGCCCCCAGGTTGGGGCTATAGGCCCGGGCCTTGGGGCTTCTAGCGCTGGCCCTGGAGGTGGTATAAATTAAAAATATTTTCGGACGATTTTTGACGCCTCTTTAATATGAGTCTGTAATGTACATTGCTTCAGAGTTATAAAAATTGCGTAAATAAAAGTTTTAGGCGTATATTTAAAAAAAAGTAATATTTTTTGGTTGTCCCTCTCTAAACAAATATCCTCTCTCCTATCAAGCCTTATCTAAAATTGCTTTCCCTCTATTTATCTAAATATATCATCTCTTCTGAGTCTGACATGTCTGAATTCTACTCCAATCTTCCATATAATTTTATTATTTTCTAATGTAAACCAAATTAATATATAAATTCACCTTCCCCCTTTCCATAATTTGAAATTATGGCCTTGAACATACTTGAAGGGTGAAAGCCAGATACATTTGTAAAAAAAACTCATATCACTATATATCAGTTTTTGTCTGGTGGAACTTTGTTTTTGGATTCGTGAGATTAAGATGGCTGCCAGTGCCATCTATGATTTTAAATACGAACTGCTTACAACTTGGATAGCATAACTACATACAATCGAGTTTCGTCATTTTTTCCACAGATGCCAGGCACCAATTTTTTTCTTCTTATTCTATAATTGTGTATCAATCTTTGTAGGTAATCAGATCTATGAGACTGTGAGGTAAAAACTGACAGACATAAAACAATAACCACGTGTGGTAGTTATTGCTTATTTGTATTTGTCTCTTTTTATATCTATAGCTAGCTCATGTAATAAAGTTCACTCCAAACAATTATTTACTATTTCATTAACCTTTTGTAATGTTCAAAATTGATGAACATTACATACGGAAAGAACTTCCCTGTACTTGTTATATTGATAGCAATGATAGCCCGTTCCTCTTGGAATGCTGTGGCTTATACCTACCTGAAAACTTCATCCGTAGTCATCACCACTTGTTCAAGATACACAAATGTTCTAGCTCAGCATAGCATGACAAGAGGAATGGTACTACTGAACGATATTTCGAAAACAGTGAATATATTCACTCTTTAAATAACCATAATACTTTTTTGTACACCTATCTTGATAAAATGAGAAATCTAGTAGGTACTGTGTGGTTTAAAAATCTGTTATACAATAAATAAATAAAATACATAAATGAGTAAATTATAAAGATTATTTATTATGAATTCCACATCACAATATATATTTAAATATAATAACAACCTATGTAACAATTTGATCAAAAAACATGTATTTTCTCAGATTTATTCGTTTTTCTTGTTACGCAGCAGGATCTGATCTTCATCTCATTCCTTTGTTATTAGAAAAATATATATAACTTGTATGTTATAAGTACCTATACATGCACATAAAATAAACTCACTTATTTCGTCCTTTTGACCGGGCAGGAATTTTCCAGCTTTTTATTGTTGGCATCAAATATTTGTATTACCACCCATATCTTGGATTACTGCCTTTCTTCGGGATATTCTTGACAAGTAAAGTCAGATAGAGATTTTTCTAGACTATGCGCTTTTTCCACTTTCAAGAATGCGTTATTTAGTATGTATTATTGTGACAATTATACTACGGTTCAGGATAAAATTCTGTTAAAAATAGGTTATTCACGATTGATAACTTTAATACTACGATATCTGATGTTTTTAATATGCGTTTATTGAAGTATAAAGCTGTACTAATTAAACATTTGTGTGAATATATAAAAACGTGAATATTTTAACTAGGTAAGCGTAACAGTTTTTTTGTTTTTGTTTTTGTTTCCTCTTCATTTCTTTCGTTAACTCTGTACTAACATATATTCTTTTGATTTGTTTATTTACATAATCATATTGTAATATGTATTATTTTTTCTTTTGTCCTGTTTACTCACATAATCATATTGTAACGTGTATTTTTTTTCTTTTGTACTGTTTACTTACTAATCATAATGTAACGTGAATTCTTTTGTTGTATTGTTTACTTACATAATCGTAATGTAACGTGTATTTTTTTTTCTTTTGTATTGTTTACTTACTAATCATAATATAACGTGTATTGTTTACTTACATAATCATACTGTAATATTTTTTTTCTTGTCTTGTTTACTTACATAATCGTAAATTTAAAAAAATCTATATTTTATAAATTATTTTCAATGGCAGTTTGTACATGAAGTAGGTATAAAGTATAATATAGGTATACATTAAAATTCTTCAGTCCTCCTCACTAGGGTTTCCTGTTCTGAGGCGGCCTGTAGTTTTTGAAAGATGTTTCAAGTTGTCTTTACATTGTTTTCAAAATGTTTGTAAGTTGATTGTTACTTTGTTCTCTCAGCCATATTTTTATTTTTGTTTTAAATATATTCCTTTCCGTTATTTGAATTGATTTTTTAGAGCATTGCATAGTTTTGTAGAATAGAATTTTATATTTCTCTCTCCAAAATGCGTATTCGAACTGGGAGTAACCTGTATATTTTAACGTATTGCTCTGGTTGAGTATTTATGTTAGGCAGTGGATTATTCAGATATTTTTTTTTGTAAAACATTATAAAGTTTTTTTACATGGTAGGCTTGTACTCCTCGTTAGTACTCCATTTTGGACTATGTTGAGCCGCTCTGTGTGAGTGCTCGTGGCAGACTATACCGTACTACACCTCCAGACTTCCATCGACGAGGCATCGGAAGAGTCATTTAAAGCCAGCCGGGGATTGGAACCCCGGGGTATGTCAGTAGAGGAGGAGATTGTGTCTCTGGGTAAATCCATGGGTCTAGAGGTGGAAGAGAGAGACGTGAACGAACTCGTTGAGGAGCACACCCAGGAACTGACGACTGAGGAGATACAAGAGTTACAGTCACAGCAGCATACGGATGTTATGGAAGAAATTGGTTTCGAGGAGTCAGAGGAGGAGGAGGTTATTTCTAGAAGTGAGATAAAGGAGATCAAAACCACGTAACAAAAATAACTGGGGTGAAATTTTGGGGGTTGGAACGGATTAATGGTAGTCTAATTGTTTTCTATGGGGAAATCTGCATCGATATACGAGTAATTCAAGATACGAGTAAGGTTGCGGAACGAATTAAACTCGTATGTCGAGGTACCACTGTATATAAGTGATTGACACAAAGCGTATTACACTTTTTTCTAAACTGAACTCTAACTATCTATAACTATCATGTATATAAACGATACTTTTGCCGTTAATTCTAAATAAATAAATTTACTAACTAACGAGTTTTACTAATGTACAATATCCCGTGATTTTTCACAGGTCTGCGCTGTTATGTAAATATATAGTATAAATAAAATCATTCTTTATATCTTTATACAGCAGTAGGTATATCTGATCACCTAGATACAATTTAATCTCTCAGCGTTTCCATGTTGACTGTTGAGTGTGTTAACCCAAAACCTGCGATCTAGGAGGTTTTGGTTGTACTCACCTACGGGAAAGCAATTATAAGAAAAACCTCCTATGTGGGAGGTTTTGCTATAAGGAAGTAAGTTGGAACAAAAACAAAGGTTTAATGTTGGCACAAAATTATTACTTTATTATGTTTCAAAAGTAAAAACCTATTTCATATTTTCGTTATAAAATAAAACATTTTTTAATAGTAAAGGCAAAGCCTATAAATAAACACCCAAATACTGAATAGCCAAAACATGGCCACAATATTACAATTTTCACTGCATATAATTATTTACAAAATGGATTACATACACTAATAATGTATCATTTAAGTAGTTCAAATCATTTAAGATTCACAATTTGCTGCAAAACAAATTCGATAATAAAGTAATACATTTTAAAGGAAAATATACGGTCCCATCTAGGAATTGAACCCAAGACCTCAGCTTTGCCGGGTGCTGGGTTCAGTCCCTAGATGAACGTTTTTTGTGATTTATCTGTTTCAAATTTTCATTTGAGAGTCCCGATCGATCTTCAATGATTTAAGACAAGTTTTTACAAAACAGAAATCTTTTTTATTGGTATTAATAGTTTTATTAAAATTGAAACAAAAATGAAAAAAATATTATTCATTATCGAACGTATTGCTATTTTGTTCGTTTAATATTATTCATACATTTTTTTAAAACAAAATACACTTAATACAAAATAGTACAACTGTTAACAAATGTATGCTTCTTTCTAAGATGTTCTATGTACAATAAATTAATCAACAAAAGAAAGTATTGGGAATACATGGTACATTATATATTTGAACAGCGCCTTTGAGGTGATTTTGCACAAAAACGGCGCTATACAAATCATCCGATGGAAACCTTTTCACTTCATTGTGAAGTCCTCAAAAAAGTAATTGGAAAAAATATGAAAGATTAACGCATTTATGAAGATCGTGATATATTTTTGTATATTTGTAAACTTTTAAAATATCTGTAAATTATTTGTTATATAAAAATTACTTAAAGATAAACTGAAAATACATTATTTGAATGTAAAAAATAATTATCTAAGAAAACGGCTCAAACGAGCATTATGTATAGTTACTTCGTAAAAATTATTGTTATTGTGGCAAAAATTATAAGTTTTAAGTCGAAGAAAAAAAAACAATTCTATTATATTTTTTCGATAGTAAAATATGTAATTGAACTAGTTATTTTTATTTAGTTTTCGGATTAAATAAATTATTACTTATAAGGAATCGTGAAAATAATTTTCAGTTTTCTTGTAATAAATTCAAATTACACCAAAATTATAAGAGGAAACGAAGCAGTTTACAAATATAATCGCCCTTTTCAACCAGTTTTTGTTTTAATTATTACGAAGTTATCACTTCTTATCAAAACCCAGTTGATATAAAGGAAACTACTAATAATGATTATAATAAATAAATAAATATAATTTTTGTATCGTTGGTCGATTTAGAATGGCTAACATTATGGAGAATAAGAATGTAAATATATACGAATACGTTAATTTGAAAACGTTTTTTGTAGACCAAAAAAGTTATCATAAAATAAAATGTGATACTCTAATCATTTTCATTGTTATACATTTCGAAGATAAAAACCAACTTTAATTATTTTCTCGTTCGTACAATAATGAATATTTTGTACAAGTTTTTTTCATTTCATCCGATGAAATTCATCCAACGCGCTGTGCCTTTGTTTAATACAATTCACAATGTACAGTCTAACGAATACAAAATATTGACAATGTTCAACGAAAGAAATTTAGCTATTGCTTTACAATTTACAAAGCATTAAATTATCATCGATCCTATGGCTACCAAAATAATTTAGTATTATATTAATTTTGTCAATTTTTATAAAAACAATTTTCAAATTCACATTTTAAGCGTGCCCAGTACAAACACTACACAAGTACAAAGGGATATGTATTTATCATAACTGTTAAATATAGGTAATACATCTAATATTTAACAAAGTTGAAATCGTAGAAAAAAAATGATTGGCTAGGTTTTTCTATGCTAAAAAATGCTTATATTTTCTACCAAAGAGTATGCGAGTTATGGCTATTAGGTTCTAGATAATATTTTGTAATTCGCGTTTGTTAAATGTTTTAAAGCCTGTATTTCTTATATAATTCACTGTACATTATCAAACAAAACACCGTACCTGAAATATTGTACAAATACAACATAATACTATTTTACGAATTGATTTTTTTTGTAATATTACAAGTTACACGGTAATAATTATACATACCTACGCTCAGTTGAGAAACAATTAAAAACACATGAGCCGTGTTAGTTTTAACTTCCTGTTCTTGGGTGTGAAGACTTCGTATGATCAAATATTTTGGTAATAATTACAGAATTTAACACCCGATATGTTTCTATGATTTTATAAAAAAATCATATGCTTTCAAAAGTCAATTTGATAGGTAAAGGAACTTAATTTTCTTTAAAAGTAGGTAATCCAATTACAAAGTAGGTACATTTATATTAATACAGGCCTCGATATCAAACATATTATTGCCTCCAGTTATAGTATGGAAAATTACAATACGCTTATTAAAAATAGGTATTTGATCATACTAATCTAATCACAGATATTAAATCACATACCTAAAGCAGATTAAAGTCATATTTTTAATTTAGAATACGTGTTTGTGATTTAGCAAAGTAAATAATAATAATTAATATATATTGTGGTGTACAAAATAAAAAAAAATACTGACGAGCTGAGAGGAAAACGAAATATACTATTATTTCTACGATCGGATTGTTTCCAGTAACAGTACAACAGTACAGAATAATATTTTTTCATAATTTGATAAAATAAGACATTTGTTTGCGCGCGGCAATGTTATTAATAAAAGTACTTTGTTATAGAGAGCGTGTAATATTTACAGTAAGGTTTTATAAATGTAGTTGATATGACTGCATTTCTTACATATTCTAAATTAATAATACGATTTACTTTATATAAAAAAATATATAACGTCATTAAAGAAAACACACCGATGTCCATTTGTTGCCGCACCGCGGTCGTAACCGTCCAATTCACAAAACATAATCACTGGTAATTGTCTGTTTATATAATATTTAGAGTCACTTCACTCGTAGAGCATGCTCTTGGGGAAAATGTACCACGCCACAGAGTGTAAGGCTTTCACGTAAGGGTGCACCCCCTCCGTCAGGGCGTGCTTGGGAGTGAGCCACAACCAGGCGCGTAGAGGGGCCAAAGCCCAATGTGCCAGGCGTTGGCTGTCGATGGCAGCGTAGCACGAAGCCAGCGCGCCGTCAACAACCACAGTGCCCGAGCGCGTCAGTGGCGCGTACACTCCGTGCTCCAGCACCCTCGTGATGTCCACAACTCGCGCGCCTATCGCCACGCCTTCCTGCTCATCCGGCACTTGGAGGGAATCCCCGACATTGACCCTCGCGGCGAAGACTTGCGTCCCGTCCTCGCGCAGGAGGAGGTGCGCCTCAGTGGCGGTGACGGTGCTGTTGTTCTCCAGGCGGAACTTGAGGAACCAGCGGGAAGCCGTCTCGTCCCGGTCGAGGAAGGTGAGCACCTCGGAGTAGATCAGGCGCGAGGAGACGGAGTCGCGCGCGAGCACCATGTCCCCGGGCCGCAGCTGCGACAGGGGGACGCGTCGCCCGCCCTGGAGCCGCACAACGCCAGCGGCGGGGAAACATCCGCCCGAGGGAGAGGTCATTGAAGATTCTGCAAATTAACGAAAACACTCGATTACCATCAAACTCGTCAAATATCGACTTAAAACAGTTACCTACTTCACATTTTACCAACAAGTACCTATCAATAAAAATTGGGGGGTGTGAAGTTACGAAATTACTGTAATATAAATTTGTGTTGGGTAGTTTCGTGAACACTTCACTAGGAGAGCTGGTAACGAGGTGTTCAAGTGTCCAAGTAAATAACTGCCGTCCTACATGGAGTAAATTAAAAGATTCCTCGAAAAATAACCTATTGATGATTTTCGTTTGTAAAACATAATGTCAATCATCCATCAACCAATTTAGGTACCCATTCTTGTGTTTTAACGAGTTGAAACATGACAGTTGGTTATTAAAAAGCAATATACACAACTAAAAGCTTTATTCGCATACAAAGACGGCTACACAGAAACGTTAACTAAGTTCACAAAGCCACATAAAAAAACCAGGAAGCCTAACAATTCTAAACGCTTTAACAGGTAGGATATTAAAAACAAATAATGGTAATGCTCGCTTATCTCCGTGGGTGACAATTGTCAGCAGATAAAGACGAGTAATCGTATTTAACAATTCCCCATTCGACAGGTAGATAAGTTAAATCCTAACCACACGGCCCTAGTCACGGCGACACTGCTTGCTTGCTAGAGACGTGAGGAGTCAGGCTGCATTGGATTTTAAATTTGTCATATGACTGTATGTATTTTCATTGTTAAAATACATAGGAAGATAAAAACAACAATTCAAAACATAACACACCCTCGAACTTTAGTGTTACAATATTTAAATTCGTCGTAATGCCCTTATAGTGTTAAATAGGTTTATTATTATTTTTTTTTTTTATTTAACTATTTTTTTATATAAGATAATGTGTCCTTACTGGGGTACCCCGTTCTAAGGTCACATTGTACATGGTTATGTGTTTGAAATAGTATAAGTACATATGTTAAAATACTACATAGAAAATTAAAAAACAATATTTAGAGAAAAATAAAACATAATACAAGTTTTAGTCTTTGTTGGGTTGCAAAATTATATCTATATTCTTCCTTCCCTTATCCATAATCCATTTCTTAATGTTTCTTTTGAAGTCAGTTATTTTTTTAATGTTTTTTATTTCAAAAGGGAGGACATTAAATAATTTTATAGAATAATACTGCATATTTCTTTGTCCAAAATTGTTTTAGTTGTAGGTTGGTGTAACATATGTTGTAATGTTGATTTTGTGAGTCTGTCTGAGTTTGTCTGTGTAAAGTTGTCCTGGTTTTTGAATGCGTAAATTAGTATATCTTTTGCGTATAATTGTTTTGGTGTCATTACATTCAGGGTTTTAAAAACATAGTCGGTAGGAGTTCTGATGGGGATCCTAAGTGTAATTTTTAGAATTGCCTTTTGTGTTATGAGGACTGGTTTTATAGTGGAATCGAATTTCATTTCAACGTTGGAAATGGGGCTGTTAGTTTCAAATAACCGTCTAATTACTAGAAATATAAATAATTTTCTAATTAAAAAAGATCAATCTATCCATCTAAGTATAAAAATACAAGTGTTCGTTTGTTCAAAATTTTTAAACCTTCAAAAGTTCTTCACCGATTGTTTTTAAATTTTGACACAACGTTTCATTCGAATACGCGTGTGTTTTTATACAGGGTGTATCGGCACGTACCCGACAAACTTTAACCAGCTTTTCCTTAGCACATTTGGAGTAAAAAATCTTATGTGCACTTTGCTGTCCGGTAACGTTTTTTTTTAATAAAAAATTTATTATTCATATTTTCACCACACGTCACCACTGTTTTATCCTTTGTCAAAGTTTGAAAACCCATCTGGCAAATATTTTATTCGAATTCCGTTGAATAATGCACGTGTGTACCTATATTGGCGCACACTTCAATCACAACGAAATGGCACGGCACCATTCGTCTCATTTTTAACTATTATTATTTAGTGTGTGCGAAAGAGCGAAGACGCTTTTTGACATACTTGCTTATAACAGCTGTTGAACACGAAATGCAATGCCAATGACAGTGATGTAGTGTGGAAATTTTAAATTTTTTTGTTTTTAATTGAAAAAAAAATGCTACCGGACAGCAAAGTGCCCATAACATTTTTTACTCCAAATGTGCTAAGGAATAGCTGGTTAAAGTTTTTCGGGTTAGTGCCGATACACCCTGTATAACTATATTATACGGATGTCACCTGCGACACGTAAAAACATGCTTTTTAAAAAAACAGGACTATCTGTTGGACGTAAAAGTAGCACGCGCTATTGTTTCTCTATCTGCATAGACAGCAAAGCGTGGCGAGGTGCAGCTAGTTATTGATAATATTTTATGTAATAGCAACAATGTTTAGCTACCGTCTCTTTTATCCCTCTTCTCCATTGCCACCCCTCAGGGAATGCTAAAGCTACGTCACTGGCCTAGGTCTATGTGTATTTTTTTATTTTTTTTTTATAGTGAATACCTCACAAGAGTCCCAACTGCTCCCGTCTGGATCCAGTGAGACTATGGCATCCCCAATTGGGGGATGTTGTGAGGCTGAAGGTAAGTGGGGAAGGGAAAGAGGAAGGTGGGGAAGTACCTGGCTATTCAGATCTAGTCACTAAACATGGCTAAAGCCATTTGGAGCAACGTTTCAATTCTGAATGGTGGTCTTACACCAGGGCGATACTGGTAGTATCTTCTACTCTGGAACGTGCCGCAAATATACTATATATTATTTTAATTACCTAATTAATTGTGAAATAACACAAATTAATCAAATAAAATTTATTTGCGCACGCCGGGTTCGAACCCGCGACCTTCGGAATGGCAGTCCAATGCGTAACCACTGGACTATGCCGGCGGTCATGTATAGTATATTGAAACAATATAACATTTTGTTTTGAATTGTTCAATTCATTTGAAAATGAAATGACAGTCATCATTTTAATTTAGAAATAAGTGAATATTCAAAGCTACGTGAAATTGACGTTGAGGGATGGAAATAATTGTGTCGATCTGAAAAATCGAAGCAAAAACGCTATACAGAATATTTTGTTCTTTATAGTTATGTTAAGATTTCAAAAAAAAATGAGGATAGTTTTTGTGTTGCTATTTAATTAAATACTGTTAATTTATTAAAAAACTGGTAAAATTATTCGTTTTCTTGTTAAAAACGTTACTGCAGGCCTTTAAGAAATGAATTGACAAAGTTCCTAACAATGTATTAGTTAAATGAGAATGTTTTATGAGGACGGCGGAACATGTGTTCATACAAATATGGATATTGACATCCTGATATTGTCGTATTCCGTTATGATATTTATTCGGAAAAGAACATGTGTTCTCGATGTATTATTCAGAATGACTAATATTTTATCAGGAAATTGGCATGTATCATTTTTTAAATTCATTTAACAGGAGATAGTTTTTCTCCGTGTGGGTACTAATAAATTATGTAAGTAGGTATTATAAACCAATAAGAGACAAAAGGCAATAAATATTTCCTTTTTGTCTTTCAACCACTCTTGAATCTCTCGACAAACATTCTGAGTAGGTACCTAACTAAGAGGTCCGTTGTAACCTTTTATCATATTATGAATCGTCTACGAGAAAGAGGGAGAGGTTGCAACGGAGCTATCTGCGGCATGCCTGTACCAGAAGTATATCCATTATTGACTCTGCGGTAAACAAGGAGACTGTTGTTTTAAGCGGAGATGAGATGTGTGAGAACATTCGTAATAACAAAAAACAATAGAAAGTTGTTCAGAGCCGAGTCTGTAGATTGGGATCCACGCTTTGTAAAACAACAGACAACAGTTGATAACAGACCACGATTTTGAAATGCCCATGGATCAATCTATTTATTTACACCCTGTAAAATGTGGACACGATGAAGAATTATAAAATGAAAATCTTATTAAAATAATATTGAATTTGATACCAATTCTTAAAGATGCTCTGATAAAGAGGTCCCCATTTATTTTGTCTCGTGGACCCTATTCCGATTTTTTCTGTTTTAGGTTTGTATGAATGAGGTATTCTCGATTGCTCAGTTTTGGATTCCCCACAATATTTCCGAATCCACTAATTCTCCAGACAATATTTTCAAATCCGAGGGGAGGGCGTGGTTAGAGAATTTCAGTGAAGACACTAATTCCCCACAATATTTCCGAATCCACTAATTCTCCAGACAATATTTTCAAATCCGAGGGGAGGGCGTGGTTAGAGAATTTCAGTGAAGACACTAATTCCCCACAATATTTCCGAATCCACTAATTCTCCAGACAATATTTTCAAATCCGAGGGGAGGGCGTGGCTAGAGAATTTCAGTGAAGACACTAATTCCCCACAATATTTTCGAATCCACTAATTCTCCAGACAATATTTTCGAATCCATTGGGAGAGGGTGGCTAGAATCTCAGCGAAGACACTAATTCCGTACAGTATTTTCTGGTGACAAAATTTTGATAGTATACAACCTCTTCGTCAACATTTCAGATTTTCACTGTTGTACTTTGGAAACTATTCCATAAGAAAACACGAAAAAATGGATACAACAAGGATTCAAGGTGTCTTAAAACAGAGATGTGTCACAGTTAGTCCCTTCTATAATTTCTGCCAATAGGAGAAAATTCTGTGATGTTAAGTTGGTTAATAAACAAAAACAATATTGACAATCAATTAAATACCATTTACGCGATTTTTTCAACCCACTGAGCTATCAATTTAACATTCCGATCAACCATGATGATTCCAATTCGAATACACATAATATTTATCACTTTCATTTGTCGACTAGAGGCGTACACCTTTTTAATTCAATGGAAGTGGGTTCTACGCTAAATCGCAGCAACGTACAACGTTTAATACCAGTTTGCAGACCATCGATTTGTATAAAAATACTTATTTAAATTATCTTCACATTTAAAATACCTGAATGTGAGTTGGAATAAAAGCGACGCAGCCCATACACATTACTTTTGTCATGTAGATTAATGAAATGGAATTCGATAATGCTAGAATATTAATATATCTGATAACAATAGGTATGGTGTGTACACGCTTACTAATATATTATTATCTCCTGCTTGCTACCAAATCAGTCAATAACCTTGATTCTGTACTATTGTATTAGTTAAATAACATTAGATATAATTAAAATGCCGAGGAGTACGCCATTAAAATTATAAATGATTATCAGCAGGTATTATTTAATTTTTTAGGTTTTACGCCCAGCCAGCCGGGCTTTTACATGCATTTTAAAACAAAATATACTAAGTATCGAAAATTATACAAAAAAAATTAAAGCTAAAGTAACAGTAACATAAAATAATATAGAAACTAGAACAATACTACGTATAAGACAAATCACTAAAACTACATTATCAACGTTACTCTGTAGGATTCAACAAAGTGCTGGTATAGATTACGCTTAGTTCTATAAATGGAGTCAATAAATATTTAAATATTACCCCCATACTTGTTGCCAAGATCATGCATCCTATTCGTCAGTGAGTGTGTCTGATAGTTGGTTGTGTATTTATTGCAGGAGAATGTTATATGTTGTCTTGTCTAGTCGGCACATGTAATTTAATAGTGGCAACGATGGCAGGACTGTCAATTTTGATTCTATGAACACAACCAGGTCTGACATAATTATGCTTAAACTGATGTTATATTTTCATAAGTTTAGGAAAATGGTTAATTTTTAAAATTTATTAATAGAGATTGGTTTGTATGGCATTCATTTTTCGATTCCCATGTTTATTTGAGTGGTAAATATAAAGCGTGACTGCAGAAACAATAAAACACTTTGATTTAGCACAGAGAAATATCGCGTAGACTTTCAAGTCGATAATCACGTGAATCAAACATCACGTTCATCTCGTGTTCTCGTGATTTGGCAAATTTAAATTTCCGCGGACAGAAATTGAATCACAGCCATGTAAAGAATTAAAGATAAAGCTCGAGCAATGTATCGCCCTCAGACGCTGTAGGCTGTCGATCTACTCGGGTGTGTCCGGCTTTGTTCGGCTTTGTTCCTTTCCACTCGGTTATTTTCCTCACCGCTCTCGCCTTGTGGAAGGTGGAACCATAACCTGTTGCGGGAGATGAGCTTTCTGCGCGGTCCATTATCAGTACGTGGTGGGGCGGAGGGACGAGTAATATCGCGATCATTTCCCACTTGTTTAACACGCCGTCAATTTTTAGCACATACGTTATGAAATTAACCATTTTCGGAGTAAGTGGCATCACACCGAAGAAACCAAGGCGAAAACATGTTAAAGTAACGCGTGTGAAAAAATTTCCGTATCACTTTACATAAAAAATAGCTGTTTTAAACATAACTTTAAAATAAAGTTTTACCGGTTGTATTCATTCTAAGATACCGTTTGCCAATAATGAGCTCATTGGTGATCGTTCCAAAAATCAATTGTAATTGAATTTTCAAGTACCGTTTACGATTTACCGAAATTTTCTCGAAATCAGGATAAGAACCGTTACCTTAGTCCGAAATATTATCCATTTACGCGTTACTTTTATCCCAATTTTCGTTGACAGGATATTTTCCAGTCCAATGCGTGCCTCGGATCTGACAAATGGAATTAAGAATCGATAACCAGCTCGCATTGTGTCGAGCCAGGAGACAATGGGCAGGCTTTGTTGCAATAAGAAGGTTTAGGGCGAAACAAAGGCCTCCGAGGTGACTTGAGCAGCGGTAGCCTTTGCCCGGATTGCTGACTAAGTAATTTTACTGAGAAAACCGGACAATAATGTTATTACAAAATGAGCTGACTTGCTCGCACTGAATTGTTTTCCCAAAACACTTTAAATCAGTTAACAGATTACTATCACGCTTCAAGAACAACCACTGTCGATCAAAGCAGGATTAAGCCAACGTGTTATTTGCAAAAGGTGATCACTGCTAACATACCTTAAAGAATATAACAACCATTTAAATGCACTTCTGATGCACCTTCCTACGAATAATTTTAGGTTGCTTACCATCAGGAAAACCTTCACTCTGAACGACTGCAAAAATTCACTCCTACCAATCGCATAGGTTTCACAGTCATGAAGTTCAGCGTCACCCTCTTAAACATGCGTATTTATTGCTACTCTTTTAATACGCATATTTATCACTTTGTGAATCACGTCATAAAATAAGATATAGTGAACGGCAGTTAAAACGGCGTTATTTATCTTATACGCATAAATTTGATGGTTTAAACAAGGGAAATGTGGCCGCCCTCGCGCGATGCCAAAGGTTAGTACGAGAAGTAAAAATTACTACTAGCTTGGGACTGGTCTAGTCACTGGTAAAGGCGTGAGTGTGAGACTCTGGACTATGTAAGTATATTAGCAAGCAATAAAAACAGCAATCAATCAGACTTAGCATTCGGATGACTTCATACGAAGAAGTCTCCAGAGCTAGTAGCATTCCTCAGCTTCCTTTGTGCCGTGATTTATCGAATGCCGACCAAAGCAAAGTGAAATGTTTAGATACATTACTCCGCTGCATATCAAATATGAAATATGCCTTTCCCACACTTTGCCCGAACGTATTTGATAAATCATTCAACTACATTACATCCCAGCGATTCTAAGCTTTTCGATTACTGATTCTAAGTAATTCTCTACATTTATATTCTTGGCATTTCACATACTTATTCGAAGTGATTTGCGTCGGTTGATTAATCTCCCACAATTTAAAAATGAAAGCAAAATATTTGTTTTATTGAGACAGCTTTGTGAACATTAAATACCACTTTGGAGCATCTTATCGTCCGTTAATCGTAGATAAAACCATGTTGAAATGTTGATTTCGGATTATTATTAATATAAATTATCTTATTACGTTGAGTTTTACAGGATGTGTTACGTGTTGTTCCCACTAGCTCTTCGATAATAATATTATTACAATATTAAATTGATAAAACACTGTAACTTTGTGTATTAGATTCATAATTTATTTTCACAAATTGGCACAACTTGCCTTCGATAGGACAGATGAATTCATTGATGTACTGACGAATTCATAACAAAACACGATGTTAGAAAATAAAGTATTTTGCACTAAGTGATAGTTGTTAAATTATTATTAACAGTGGTGATTTTTTAAAAGTAAATAATTAAGATTATCCAGGCCACGATTACGTCCAGAGTTCCCATGTTTGCAGGTGCATCTAGTCTTTGTTGGTTACCTGAAAACGTCTGAGAGCTGAGACTTGATAGCTGATAGCTGAGAGCTGTGAGGTGAACTCGCCTCGGGAAGGTGTCGAACCCAAGCCCCGGGGTTACGGCGCATCTCTCTCGCCGGATCCTCCCACAGAACACCTCGACCAGAGGTCGCTCAACAGAGACGGGTATACAGCAACCATCTTTACCAACTCAACCGTCTTCGAGAAGGTTCTACAACTTGTATGGGAGGCTGTAGTCGATAAGAATTTATCACCGATCATCCGCTCGGTGGAAACAAAAAATACATCAGCTAACGATTTTGTTTGCCGGTGTTTCATTTTGTTAAGAGTAGTGTTAATACTTCTATTGTTAAGATTGATAAAAAGTGTTTTATGAAGTGATGCTAAACATTCCAGACTTTCAATAACGTTCGTTAGTAGAAGCATCATAAATTATTTCAGGATTTAGATACATTTTCATAATGTGTTTTTCATACTATTTTCACGCGAGTAGCAGTGCGCGGAAACAGGATTCGGTAGTTTCCGATCGTTCGGCGTTTGAGCGTTGGGAGCGTCGGAGGTCAAATTGGACTAACTTTATCTCATATAGATATAATACGACAATGGGGATTATCTTCACTCTCCAAAAATCAGTTCCAATTGAGAAAATGAAAAAAAAATCCTTAAATATTTTATTATATTATGTACTTAAAAGTATCTGTTTGGATTCTTCATTTTTAAAATAAAACTTTAATTTAAAGCAAAAGTTTTAGAGTTCATTGAAGCGGAGTAACAGACAGAGTCACAACCGAAATTAGTATTTTTTATTGTTTTAAAATACCTACTGAGCATAATAATTAAATTCAACAGCCAGCTAATTTCTAAAAATGACGAAGACGAAATGAAAAGGTAAACTGTAGATAATATCAGTTTTTTGATGCTTTAGACGCGAAAGCTCGATAATTCTTGTGATTTTAAATTTAACCGTTGAAGTTTGAGATGTGTTGTTTCCTGTGGCGATTCTGAGAACCTCGTGAAGAGAATTGACGGGGGGAGGGATGCTGGGATCTGGGGGGAGGGCGGCTGACCTCCGAATCTGGCACGAAACTCTCTCAACTTGTACACCAATACAAGGAGGGAACCGAGACGGCGAGAGGAACGCGGCGGAACAAGTGGGAAGAAACACCGGCAATGCAATAAAAATGGGAGGAGGACAATGCATGGGAAATTATCTGAATTCGAGATTAAGGACAATTCTCACAATCCTGGGTCTCATCGTCCTATGCTAAAGCCAGTGGCATGCAGTTCATGCAATGAGGCAGGGAAGGCTTTGCCTCCCTTAAAACGTAGAGGAGAAAAGATAAACGTACCCATACTTCCAAATCATAGTATTCATATGTGCCTTAAAGTTACTTCAATTTAAATATTTCCCATTTATACATTGAGCCTTAAGGTTAATTCAATTTAAATATTTCCAAATCGTTTTCTGTTTCACTAGGACTGGTTGTCATAGGCAGACATAGGGCCCGCCTCAGAGAGCCACTGGCTGATTTCATACAGGCGGAAGGGGTAGGAAGTCACACAGAATCGAAATGAACGGTAGCTGATATAGTCACGTGGTTTTTAGTTTGAGGCGCGCCTCACAACACTTCCTAAGTAGCACCGATCATTGAAGTTTTTTTAATATTTTTCTTTATTCAATTAATAGTTCATTACATTGTTTTAGATTTTTCGATCACCATACGGCGGTCGGATTAATTTGCCGTTACTTTGATAAGAACATCAATCATTTTGCGGCCATGAAAGATTGTCGCAGGTATTTAATGTATATTTGGGTACATAATACTTTATAAAATATGTTTATGCTTCCCCATTTTTCAACTCTAAGGACCGGTTAAGGCCGGCAGACATATGCACTTGTCCTGACAAAGTTCCATTCAACTTTTAAATATGAATAATGTTCAAAAGTTCAGATAGTAACTATATATAAAGACTAAATTCTAAAACTACAGATAACCAGATAAGTTCCGGCAAAATCTTTACGAGAATCTGTGGTTTGAACACTAAGCAACTTTACGCCAAAAACACAGAACTCTATTTGACAATATACAAACTGCTCGTGATACTAGGTAGGTTCAATTCAAGTAGATTCAAGTTCCTACGTAGATTCAAAGGACATAAAATGGCCAAATAAATTTTAGATGCGTGCTTTTCAACAATGCTAAACAATGAACTTCCACTGCCCATTAGGTAGAATACAAATTAAGCTAAATATAAATTTGACACCAAAGCATGAATCATCATTGATGTGATTTTCTCACGAAAACGGCGCTACACAAATAATCCAATCATTATTATTATTATTATCAGACACTAACGATGTTTTTAAGCCTCCTACCAGGTATTACCAATGGTACGAGATGTTAGATGTTACCTGTCTTTTATTTTTGTTATACTTGTATGTTGTAAACTTTGCCTTCTCAATACAGAATTTCCTTTGAATTGACTTCTAGAATTTTCGCGACATGCTAATGCGGTGGGAATATCAGCGGAATCTCAAAACGTTGTTAATAATTTTCGATTTGCTTGAGAAACTAATTAGTTGAATTTATTTGCAGACACAGAATCAATATTAAATATTGGCGCACGTTCGTCATACATTGTACACTGAACAAAAATTATTTATTCCCAGTGCGATCTATTTGTTGACAGTTTATCCACAAAGTCTTCTTGTTTTTGTCGAGTGTTTTGTTTACCTATAGCCTTCATCAGATTGACATCAATTATTAAAAAATTAATTGCGTACAAGACTATTAGTTGCAAATTCTATGTAGGTACTATTTGAAATACCACTCGAGCGTTTTTTGGCATATCGCTTGCCGTAATGTGCCAAAATTTTAAAACCTAGAAATATGAAATAAACTGTGAAATCTAGGCGGATTTATTGACTTTGAACAGCAGTAAGTCGTTTTTGTATCCATGTTATTATTTTGAAGACTGGTATTTATTAAATGATCTGATAAATATATATATATATATATATTATATATGACACAAATCGCTCGAGTGGAGAACATCTGTGTACGAGCATTGTGCGCAAGTAAATTTGGTTGCCTTATAAGTATTTAAATAATCAGTCACTAAAAATACATGGAGGCAAAACTTAATAAACGAGCACCAAAATGTAAATATTAAAAAAAGAATGGTTAGTAATCGGAGTCTTAATTGGGGACCAAAAAAATATTATGTATATTATTTATACCAGAAATTTAACATAAGTATTACATTTTTTTATGTAAGGTTAGGTTAAGCCAGGCTTCGTTATTATAATGTACTAATGCAATATAGCCTAATAATCAAAATAAAAAAATGAGAATATGTATAAATCATCAAACATTCTATTTTCAAATAATTATAAGCAATAATTAGTCGCCTGAAATATTCATACAAATTCAAAATATCTCCCGAGTAAAAATAAATTCCGCCGACGGGAATTGAACTCGCATCTTCTGATGTTCGGTCAGGTGCTCTGCACCACTGAGCTACGTCGACTTTTTCAAACACGCCAAATAATTAATAATAGAAAGGAGAGTGAACTTTTATTACACAAGAAATGAAATCAAACACAAACCAAAAACAACAACAAAAACTCCAACAAAAAATTTACCATGTAAAATATACCTTTATGTTCTAATCTTTTTCATTGTGTGTATATATGTACCTACCTAGTACTTTTAAATTAGAATGCTACCCAAGCAGCAGTTAATCTTATGTTTAATTGGATATTTTATTTTATTCTATTTCTTTTCTTTGTTATTCATATTTATACAAAATATGTTAGTAGGCTAAGGCACCAGTTAAAAGTACATATACCTATTATTTCATTATTATTTTAATACTATACTTATCAAACAACGTATCAAAATGTTAATACTCATCCTAATTTGTCTGTCCCAAAACGGGAATCCTCCTAGTTGGGCAGTCAAAACATTTCTTAAATAATGTATATAAATGTATAATATCTTACCAAATAAATAAATAAAAATAAAAAATCAACATGTACTAGTAGGTACCTCAATCAACAATTACTGCTCCATAATATTCCGTGATTTTTCACGGGTCTGCTAGTAAATTTAATGATTTTGGTGCTAATGTCTTGCTGCAAGAGTATGATTTTGCAAAATTGTAATCTTATCCAGATTTCCATTCTAATAAATCCATATTTTGCTGAGATACTAGGTAAGTATTTGTGCCTCAAATGAGAAATGTATAATTACTGTAACCAAAAGTGAGATGAGGGCAGATGCAGGAAAGAGTAATAAAATCGGTACAACGAGGTGTTTAAAGCCAAGAATCACTTGTTACGTCCATTTGACGATCTCCATCCGTCTTGAATTACCTTCAGAAGGAGCCAATCGTAAACGTCAATCTGCTGGTTGGGACCCTTCGCCGCAATATATCCACGTCCCGCCGGAGTGCCAGAGTCTAGTATAAATCCACCTTTTACGGTAGGTCTTGTAATACCGTGATGCCTTTTATCTTTATGTATTTATGGCATTTCCTCCGCGAGAGACGTTTTATATTTGTCGCTCATTTATTCATTCCGAGATAGCGGCGGCCAGCGGACTTCATGGGAATCTTCTGCCTGTTGCCTGTTGCCTTCTGCCTTGTACCTACACGTTATTATATACTGGGCTGGCCGCAGCGCCCCGAGCCCAACGACAGAGGTGCTCAACTACAAAACTACATTTAAGGGCCCTGAAATTGTGAAACATTAAACAAAAAAACGAACGAATCACGTCCATATTTTGTAGTCAATGGAAAATTAAACAATACGCCCTTTTTTCGATCCCAATTATTGTTGATCAATAAAATTATAAAAAACAGTATTTTAAAACATATCGCGGGGGGGGGGGGGTGATTCTACATGATTTTTTGAAATAAAAAATACATGTAACGTTTTAAGGTAGTATTTGGGTATAAAGATGATTTTTGTGCATGGGGAAATATTCTTCTATGGAAAAACATTTTTGTACAGAAAAATTAACATTGGAATTTTTAAAAAAGCTATTTATCTTTTTTTACTCATCACCACGTAGAATCACCTCCCAAAGTTAGCGCACTTTACCCCCGAACACCCTGTATACTAGTAGTTGTCGGACATCATAAACGGTAATATAATTATCACAGACATAAAAATTTTCAGATTAGTTAATCACTTTTTTTTAAGTAGCTAAGGATGTGGTTTTTATACTTTTCTTCTTCGCGGGTCAACGTCTTCTGGCGAACATTAATCATGTTTCGATGAATCGGTTATTAGTCCGGTTTATCAGTAGTGGTGCTTCAAATTCGGTTTTAAACGTACCATAATCAAAACTGGTTAAATTAAATCAGACATGATTTTTAGGCGATAGATACGGATGCAGAATGCAATAAAATTGGGATGTAATTAACTCAAAATGCAATGAAATCGGGATGTTATGAATTCGGATTGCAATGAAATCAGAATGCAATGCTAACGGATTGCAATTATATCATGAGTGAGTCAATAATATTGAAAGTCAGTGTTATTAGAGTAGAATTCAAGAAGATATTAGAAAGCTTTGCTATTAGGTTTCAATGATTTCAGAGTGCAATGATATCAGAACGCAATGAAATCAGAATACAATGATATCAGAACGCAATGAAATCAGAATACAATGATATCAGAACGTAATGAAATCAGAATACAATGATATCAGACCGTAATGAAATCAGAATACAATGATATCAGAACGTATTGATAGCGGATTGCAACACCATCAAATTTCTTTAAGCTCAGAAAATGCATTGAAAAACAATTGCGATGGGTGTTTTTTCAGGGATTTCTGGGGTTAAGGTTATTCCGGACCGCGGGACCGGCTTATTTCTGTTCTGGATTATAAAGCAGTTAGCTGCATGCTTTGGTTTCTTTCATATGGAGGAATGCACGCCACAGTCGGGCGGTGGACCAAAGGCAGATGCTGGGTGATGGGGAAGGGGTGGGTGGGGGCGGGAGGGCGCAGTTTGTGGAAGTTATTTCGATTTGATTAGGTTTATTTTTTTAGAGAAAATCTCCTCGAATGGGCGCCTCCGAGATTGTATCGCGAGACCTCTATTAATAACTCTCTGACTGCATTCAAGGAGTCATTTATTCATATTCACTTCGCGTACTAAAGTCGTCAAATACAATAATTACACCTCTGTAAATATCTTCAAGTGCAAGATACACAGGTCGAATTGGATGCATTACACAAAATAACACGAAAATCGTTCAACAATACATAATTGATCAAGTTTTTTTAAATCAAATATTTCATCCAAGATGTAGATTGACATACCGACATATTTAATTGTGTAGTCGGTGGCGTCGGGGAGGGGGAACAAAACGGTGCATGTGAAAATAAGCTTGGTTGCAACGGATTTCTCACAGGGTCACAGGTAGGACTGAACAGTTTATATTGTGGCGTTCGGTGCAACAAATATTTCTTAAGTTAGGTCCTATTTGGCCGCCTCATTCGGATGTTAGTTTCTCTTTTGGTTAACTCGCTCTTTGGTGGCTAGTGAGCGGGTTTCGATGAGCGGGTCATTCACGATCGACCCAGGACTAACCTAGATACTAATAAATAGTAAGAACCAAGAGTGGCAGACACCTGTTAAGAGTTTATATAGACAGCTTGTAGCCTGGGCTTTGTGCTAGGTACTTCATGAAATGATATTTCATAGTTACTCAATAGCATTAAACGCACAGTTCGAGGTGAGTTTGAGTAACCCTGATTTATTAACGTCGTTGGAAGGTAATATTTTAAGAAATGGTCTAAAATTCATCGAGTGTGTTTATATATTATAAAACACATTAGTATTAAACAATGGTCACACCCGGTCTGCGAGCACAGGTAAGGAATTCCATTCATTTGAGACTTTAACGCGCCATTATAGGGTCGTAAAAATATATTGGATATTTAATCGCTTTACTGGTTATATTACGCGTAATATATTTGCTATCAGGTTGCTTATTAATACTTTCACTTGATTTGGTAAAAGCGAGTGGCAATAATTATCATTTCGGCGGCGAAAAATCAAGCGCCATTTGAAAAAATATATAGCTAATAGTTTATTGATATCCCGCTCAAACCCACGACGAATCGTATAATTTAATATGCATTTGGAAGACGACAAATTGATAGCATATTAGATTTCTTTCGGAGAGTTGAATGTTCCATTTAGCAACCAATTGTGCAATATCTTATGCACGATGTGAGTTGCATTTTGTTTAAATTAATTAACGTTTACCTTCATTAACCCACTAAATCGTTTGGGTATTTGAGTATATTATGGTCAGTGAAGCACATTTGCTAAGGAACTGACAAAGGCTGCGAAGGTAGGTAATTGATTTTTAAAGTGCAGCTATTAATCTTTCAAAATCACCTGCAATTTATTGAGGAGTGATTCTGAGAATATATTAGTTAATAATATAGCAGCCTGACTTCAAATTAATTAATGTTAAAATAACTAAAAATCAAATGCAGTTGATTGGTATTTTTTTATTGTTTCAAAACCCAAACTAGAGGTTAAACCAAACATTTTTCAAATCATTTCACGGTGTAATAAAATGCTGATAGCTTTTGAGGCTAATTTGCTAAACAGCTTATAATGAATCTAATAAAAAGCAGGGTAAATACTGATCAAAGATAAAGCATAATAAAATTAAAATCAAGACGCAAACTGTTGCAATTAAAAATGTCTGCCAATCATGTACGATTGTGTTGCCGAAACGGGAATAATTTACGAGTCACTCCTATCAGAGAGAACTCGACAATTAATTAAATTCCTCCCACGTAGAGATGTGCAATAAATTACACGGATAACAGGGACCGGTTCGGGGAATTGACAGCCATTACACATTACATGCAGATCGCTCCGGTCCGCCATAGATTAAGGAGCCGATTCGGAACCATTTTGGACACAGAAAGATCCAGGACGCCGCATTCAGACAGTTTAAAATGTGACAACTGCTAAAAGTGTCGCCATTTTTTCCTATGCTTTTAGCGGTTTGTCATTGAGCAGTAAAATTCAAGACTGATGCATTTATTATTCATTGGGCGTGTAGAGAAAATACAGCAAGAGTGTAAAGAGAATATATGTCGCTAATGTGAATGGTAAAAGAAATCGGGGACATCCGAGGAAGATATGGCACGATAAAGTGAGTTAAATACTTCAGTCAGGTCATGTCAAGAGTCAGCATAACAGAAGATTATATATGAGACGATGCACGAATTTGAATGAGGCAAGGAGTGTGTGCCAATACCTACCGAGTAGTTTGGGCGATCCATTCTCTCTGCCTACCCCTGCGGAAAAGCAGTTTTTTACTCCTAATTTAAACAGATATTGACCTAATATTTATGAATTATTTAAAACTATAGAGTTAGGTTAGGTCAAAAGTTATATCTACAGTAGAGGACAGAAATTTAAATATTTGCAACGGATTTGAAAAACACTCAGATTCTTTGTGAAGTGTGTTACTTCATTATAATTAATTCAATTTTACACTGATTATTGTACCTACTTGAAATCGCTTATTTCCTATACACCTGATTGGTATTAGCAATTATTTTTCGATCCGTACGTATCAAGTATAAAATCCGACGCGATTAATTAAATTAATCTGGAATCAGCATTGAATGAACCAATGAAAGTGGTAATTCGGCAGAGGCAGCTTGATGTATATGATATATAATAAATATAGTGGATCTCCAATGGAAGAAGTGGCGGGCGGACGCCCATTGGTCGAGCGCTCGCCAGTGGCGGGCCCGGCCTGCGGACCACCGGGGTAGTTGGGAGGGCCCAGCGCTCGCAGCGACCCGGGGCAACAGCAAGCTACCAGCAGGCTTATGGGGGGACTTCCCTCACTCAACTTGTGTACTGTAGCAAGGCAGTCTTGCACTCAAACAAGCAACCAAAGAGGAATTCTCAATCATATGTGTTTTACGTAAAAACACCGAGAAAACTTACTTACATAAATATTGTTAATTTATTAAAAAATCTTTTAAAACTATTTTTATTCCGGTTTAAAACGGGATGAACGAATGAATTGATTGGTTTTCCAATGAATATTTTCGCATTTCGTCTTATAATAGTATTAAGACAAACGCAGGTGCATGAACGTGTGTTTCAATATTCTTACGAATTTTCTAAAAGTTTATCAGTAAGCGACCTGCAGTCCTGTTTTTAACTGGATTATCAATAATTTGCAGAGATTTTCGATAAATCAGCCATATTCAGTTTTTTTCCGTGTAGCTCTGCCTATCAAACCTACCCTTACTTATTATAATGATTTTGTATAAAGTCTAAGACCGTTCTCGCATACAGGGATACGCAAGTATCCGATAATCGACGATTCAAGTATCTTGACGATTACCGCTATACATCTGCGCGGAGGTTCGTATACAGACACGCGTTGACAACTTTTTGCAACTAGTCGGCGACGCCAGTCTCCCGCTATCAACCGGTTGAAGTCACTACCACTCATATCATCGAGACTTTAAATATGGCGTAGCAATTAATAAGGAAAAAGTGATAGTCTCAATACGTGTGATTTAGATCAGAGCTAGGAACAAAACAGTCAACAAAAATGACAGCTACAGAAGTTAGGTTATGAA
Source organism: Hesperophylax consimilis (assembly GCF_061612785.1). NCBI lineage: Eukaryota > Metazoa > Arthropoda > Insecta > Trichoptera > Limnephilidae > Hesperophylax > Hesperophylax consimilis. The sequence goes on from NC_142841.1 coordinate 34,318,009, forward strand.
GGCTATTGAGGCGTATTGAGCTTTCGAGAGATGGTGGTGACGCGGGTCTCGTGATTTAGTAGCAACGTGTACGGACTGCGTATGATAAGTTGAGAGTAACATGAATAGACAACATCAGTATCGGATACTTCATTCGACAATGTTTTGGTGAAACCCTTCAAGAAAAAAAAAATTACAATAATATAGTACAAAAATATTTTCAAAATCATAAACTAATTCAAAATATTTTAAATGAAAGTGGTTATTTGTTATCCAAAAATGTTGGTCTAAAATAATGAAATTCATTTTATAATTAAGAGATATTTGAGGGTTGAGTATTTATTTCTATGGTTTTTTTGAAATACCTAACCTAAAAAAATAATAACATTTTTTTTTCAAATATAAATGTCTTATGCAGCAAAAATGACTTTGTCATGTTATACTTTAAGGACAATTCTATAGAATGTACGAAACCTCTGAAAAGCTTCAAGGGTTTTGCAAAAACACGGTTGAATTATCCCCGTAAAAGAAAGACCTAGCACAATCAAAGAGAGATTCGTGCTGATATTTGGATAGCATATTCGATTAACATTTAACCGGTTTTTTTAACTTTTCTCATCGAAAAGTATTGAAATTTGTTTAAATAGTGTGTCTAAGACTTGATCTGGCTTCAATTGTTTATCCTATGCCATCCTTCAACTTACATGACTTAATTTAATACTTGTGTTTAAAATGATAAACAGAGTAAGTATACATATTTTTAACAAAAGATAAAAACTTTATTGGAAAATGACTTTTGGCACAACATTATAATGTTTGACAATATCAAGGTGACTTCTAACTTCATTAAAAACTATATAAGGGATGAACATTATGAAGAGTTGTGAAGTTTGGTTTGAAGCTTTGTGACCTCTGTTGGACGGAAAATAAAATTAGGCGTTCATAACACATTACAAGAAAATCTACAATTGTTTATTTGAAGATTTTGAACACCTTCTCGTATGTGTTTATATGACGTTATTAAATTAGAAATTAATATGTTGTTTGTGCCTTTTGCATTGTTTTATTTTTATCTGTTGAAGCAAGAGGTCATTCAAAACTGCAGTAGAAAAACTCTAAATGATTCATTCAGGTAACAAAGGAACAAAGTGATACAGACCGTACTTAATTTCAGAAAACCTGCCATTAAAGCCGTAATTAAGTTACCAACCAAAAAAAAAACAAAAATTCTAATGACGAGCTATCTGACCGGCGACCCCGGATTGACGCGCAATGTTAATGACATATCCAACTAATTACAAGAACAAAAGCACACAGTTAAAAAAAAACTTTGACGCATACAACTACGGTCCGACAAGACACCTGACAGGTGACTCCAATACATTGAAGTTCCGGTCATCAAGTCTCACACACACACGCACAGGAGTAATTTAAAACTTATTCAATACAACGAAATGGTAATAAAGATCTGTGAATACGTATTAATTTGGGCGTTCGTTGTATCATTGGATGACCCTTGCATGTGTGCGACTCCTTGTTTATTGTTAATACTCGTGTATGTGTATTGTCTGCCGTCTGGGGCGGGTTGTGATGGTGTTGGTGTATTCAACAAGCTCCGCTCACATTTAAAATAAATACCGGTATTAAATGGCAGTACAAAAAATAACAGACGATTTTTTCTTTTGTGCGGTGCCGATATACTTTATAGTAACGAGATTATGATCGAATTTGTTGAAACAAGAAGAGTTGCACAACAAAGAGTATGAATTCGCTTGTGACCTTTGCGAGCGGCACATTTCATGTGTTTACGTTCTCAGGCTGATCAAAGGGTATCGTTAAAAATACTACGAGATACTTTTACAAATAGATTATTTCTCCAATATTTATTTTAACGAGCTTCTCATTTGAACTTTCCATTTTTCGTATCACACGATTTCTGAAACAACATGAAAATGAACATTCGACGAAAAAGATGATTTAAAAAGATACGTTGGCATCTCTACCCACTCATTTGTTAACTTCAAAGAAGTTTAATTTCACTTTCGGATTCTAATGAAGCAGTTGTATTTTTTGCATCAAAGAGAAAGGCTACTGTGAAAGATTTTCAGTAAATATTGTGGAAACTTTATCGTTGATCGTTGATAAAACTTTATTTATATTTTAGTAGGGAAAACAATAGGTGCTATCACCTGCTATTTTTATTGTAGATCAAATTGATCATTTTACAAAGGTATTGTGGTTGTGTATTGTGTCAATAAAATGTTCAGTGAAGGGTCTATGTCAGTGGCGGACCACATGTGCTGTGAACTCACAAATAGTAGGGGAGACGAAAAAGACAAACATAAATTTATTATAATATTACCGCATTTTACTAAAAATAAACCCGTAAAAAACAAAATTCCATTACTATATAAATATGGGTAGGACCGACATTTATTTCATATATTAACTTCTGTAATGTCATCCAATTTTTAAAAATTGCATATATGTCTGCATGTTTATGCACGATTACCACCTACACACCTTTGATAGAATACATTGTCATCGACAAAGAGTCTATATGCCGAGTTTGAGCTTAATCGGATGCCGAGAAGTGTGTTAATTTTTAAAGTGCGAAAATCTTTTCTTAAGAGCGGAATTCAGAACGCACCTACGGACAGATAATTTCTTAGGAATGTTTCATACGAATAATATTATGTCTTGTAGAGTGACAGGTACGGAGCTCTCTAATTTCAGAACCAAAATATTCTTATTTTCAACTTGCATTTATCGTACACCGTGCTCGTAAGATCAAAGATTTTATAAAATTCGCCAGATGTCACTTTGTTATGTATTAATTGTGTGCGCCTCGGATGAAAGCGAAACTAAATAAAAAAATCAAATACTTTTATTATTGTTGAGTATTATATACTGTTGAGGTTTTTATCACCTTTCCTACATTTTTACAAAGATTTGATTACGTTGTGACGTACATTAAATTAAGGAAATTAATTTATTTTTCCTTTCTAAACTCTGATTGTGGATGACCACGAACCGCGACTGCATGTCTGCAAGGTGTAGGGTGTAAGGCTAAGGACCAAGGACCTGAGAGGCTACGACCTGTAGGTAATAGTACCCGATGTGTGCCGTACAGCGGCCAGTGCACATGAAGGACTCACAGGATTCAGCCCAGGAAGGGCGACAAACTCTTTCCGGGATGTGGTTTGCGGTCAGTGTGGAACTTTCGCACGCTCCGCTCCCCGTGCGATATCTCAAACGCGAGATGAGATCAAACACTACACTACATACTGATGGTTTCAACGCCAGACTCAACAAAATAATCAAAGAAATGCTTTGAAGTTTCTCTAATCTTTTAAAAGAAATCTAACATTTTGAGTGGATGTGCGCCAAGTCGCAAATATTACTTTTAATCATACTTTTTTTACGATAGTTAATATGTAGGGAGTTACTTGATGAAGGAAAGTAAGTAAATACAGATGGCGGGGAAAATTGAATAAAGAAGAACACAATAAATGAATTTTGGCCGCGTTTCGTAATTTAAAAGACTGGTCAATCGGGCCTTAAATTTCCAGTACAACTCTGTTTCATCATCATTAAGAAATTCAAATGTGATAGCAAGCAATATTGTGGTATTTGTATAGTGGTCAATAGCGATATTGGTTGCCATTCAAACATACTTGGAAGTCATTTCTAGTGCATATAATTTATATGCATATAAAAAGAAGTGGGCTCGATTGAGTAAATGTCAAGAATCGCAATAAAAAATAGTAGGTAAATAATATGACATACTATGTATGAAGCAAGAAGTTTATGCGAAGACACAAAAGATAGGATGGCTCCAGAGAAATGGCCTAGTGTACACACCAGTTAGTTTATCTAAGACACAATAGGTAGGATGGCTCCAGAGAAACGGCCTAGTGTACACACCAGTTAGTTTATCTAAGACACAATAGGTAGGATGGCTCCAGAGAAATGGCCTAGTATACACCAGTTAGTTTATCTATCGACATTTAGTATTTTACCGGATTGTCATTGGACAACATATTTCTTGCATTTATCTCGCTTTATTATTACACCGTTGCATTTTTGGTGCATTTAATTGCGAATATTTCAGATTTATTGATGAGAGTGGACGTACCTGACTTGACGCTACAGTGAATGTGCGCTCGGGCCTCGTAGTAAACCCAGTCGAAGCCCGCCTCCACGGCCAGTCGCGCCAGCATGCCGTACTTGGAACGGTCGCGGTCAGACGTCGTGACGTCCACGGCGCGGCCCTCGTAGTGCAGGTTGTCCGGCGCCAGGTGGCCCTCTTCCCAGCCCTCCGTCACACGCAGACGGACGCCTGGCCACTGGTTCATCACGCTGATGGCCAGCGTGTTCAGCCTCTCCTTACATCTCTGGAACGGAATACATATTAAGTCAGAAACGGTACAATTATATACATGGTTTTTGGGTATGTACATCGTGCATGGATGCAAGATGCCTGAAAGAAATTGAGCATAAAAATACCAATAAGCAGTTATCGGGACCAGCTCAAATAATACAGATTTTGTTTTAATATACGTGCTTCGGAAGCAGCAAACACGCCAAACAATCTACCTATTCCTCTTCGTTTAGTAATCAGAGTTACCGTGCTTTGGAGGCGCTGATAAAATAATTTCCCTCAGGCCCTATGTCATCTTTGAAGATGCAGTGTGGAGGTTCTTTTTAGGGAAAGGAAGGAGAAGAAGTTCTTGGAAGAAAACATGTATGCAGAATGGGTAGAAATCTGGAGTTCAGTGTATCCAGGAGAGAAGCATGCATCTATTCTGCGGTGCAAGGTAGGGGTCGAGAGAGTTCGGCCTAAGAGGTCAAGGGGGCTGCAACGTCCGCCGCCAAGACCTGGATAAACCTCAACCCACGAACCTAAACACCTCTGCTTATTCAACAAACGTAGCGAACCACTTGGGATGACCTTTGGCAGAGGTGTTGATTATCCAAAGAATCCCTAGTCTTTCGTCACCAATCGTCAAGCCTTCCCATCACGTTCCAAAAGTCTATCTCTTCCTCGGTCTGCTTCTAGGTCGCTTCCACTGGGGAACCATCTTGGTTATTATTTTCAGTGTCTTGTCATCTTTTCTGGAATTCTTTTTACACGAACCACCCTTTCGAATCATTTACGGCCCCCCTTCTTTTGGCGACAGCCGTGCTATTTTATCACAACCCCATATGTGCGTATAAATATTACAAAAAGAATGTTTGAAAGCATAATATCTAACCTCATCTAACTGTCATAAATAGATCTGCTTCCTAAAGCGCCTACGCAGAAAATTTTAAGAACACGTTGAACTCAATTGTAAATTTCTCTGACAAATCGCAGATTTCACAGCTAATCTCACTAAGCGACCGGAAAATTTGATAAAACGATTCGGCAGCCGACCATAAAGGCTGAACTCCGATAGCTTACGTCTTACAACGTGATGTGGGCGGTTTATGCATTGTTCAGCACCGATGGGGAACCGATGGTACAAGAAATGAATTAAATAAACTTTATAAATACAACAGAACTTGGTAGAGGCGTGATCGAGCAGAACTAAGACGGAACATTTTTTTTTATATATACTGGGGTTTTACGGCAAAACCGCTAACCGTGAAACCGTGTGCCTTAAATATCTGGAAGGATCAAACTCCCAATAAAGTGGAGATCATTTTAAGGAAGTGTCTTGCCTTACATGTCACGCTATAACCTCCAGGAGTCGAGCAACGAATCAACAATGTTGTTGGTTTCATTATACTTTTGGTTGCTATATACATACTAGCGCTAACCCATGGAAATTCACCGGATATTATAATTGCATGTTCAGTTCCAATTTTTAAAATAGTACCTACTTGAATTCTAAGCAAATCCAAGTTCTGGTGTTCATTAAACCAGAGTCACAGACAGACACACGAGCGAAATTTGTATTTTTTACGATACCCAATATCAAAGTTACAATCTTTTGCGAGTTCCTGGACCTTAATAGATCCTCGTTTTACCTACCTAATATATTATTATTGCCGAAGTCAGCGTGAATAATTTGATATTTTTCTGAATAAGGTTCCTTGGATGGAATCATTGATACATTGGTATTTATGTATCAACGCTACGGACCGATGAGAAGGATAAGATATGTTCTCGCATAGGTTAGATTTCAGGTAGACAATTAGTATCGCGCAACGGGGCGTGAGGCCAGGCATAGAACATAGTCTGATGGAACCTTACAAGGGGCCCAGCCGAGGGACGGGGCGCAGGCAGTAATGGCTAACGGAAACGGACAATACTCCCGTAACGAATCTAGCATTCCATAAAGAAGGATATTTTCATAAATAATGTAATTGTTCGCGATAGCTATGTCAATATTGACACCTCTGGGGATGTGTGCTGTACGCTGCGTGATAAATGTGCTTTACATTTCAAATTAAAGGCAATTACAAATAGGTACCGTAAAATCGGGTGATGTTGATAAAATTTCAACTTTGAAAATATTTTTTTAATTTATTTTTTAAATATGTTTTGATGGTTATACCATCAATGTAATATATAATTGAAGAAGAAGATAATATTAATACATGTAAACGAAACATGAAAATTTCTGATTAGTAGCGATAATTATGCAGATGGTCAAAATCGCCCCACGATAACATCATAAAATAAATAACATATAACATTACCCAACACAGTGTCATCTACTCAAACCTACCTCACACCCAGCATAAAAAAAAACCATATTAACAACAGTTCTATAGTTATGTATCATATACAAATGTAAATATTTGGTAGACACTGTAATGTATGTATAGAAATAAATAAATAAATAAAATATAAAAGTCGCCCCATATTACGGTACGTCAAAGTGAGTTTCTGTAACGCATAAAATATCTTACAGGTGTTCTACGGGTAATTTCAACTAAAGATTATAGGTACTCGAAGCAAGTCGGTGCCAAGATAACCCGACAAAATTTATTTACATTGATTAATAATGTAGCTGATTAATAATGTAGGTAGCTCGTTCGAGTGAGTTAGCTACCACTGGCTGTCGCGATTGATTTCCCATAAAGTTTTCTCTGCGAGGACTCTGAGGTCACCGGCACTTTGTCACGATGATAGAAAGCATTCCCCGAGTACCTGACTGCTTCCATACCATTTCTTCCACTGCCTTCACAAACTACTGCACATAAACTGTGGATTCTAAGCGGTTGGTTACAGCCATAGAATAGAGAATAACACTAGAAGTGCCTTCCATACAAATTTGAATGGAAACAAATATTCCAATAGCCAAGCGCTCCGTCTGACATCGTAGATCTACATCCCATTTGAATTTCGTAAACACAGTTTTGTTTTGGAAATTAAATCCTCGATTAGGTAAATATTTGGATCACGTAACACACTAACAAGGCGCTTCTAGTTTTTTTTCTTTATTCTATGGCTACAGCATTCTCCGAAGTCCCCGATAATAAACTCAGTGATTGATTTGACTAATAATTTCAAAGCTGCGAAGCTTTTACCTATTGCAATTTGTTCCCGCGATGTTTAAAAGTGATGGACTTACTCCTTTACTCAAAAACGTGTTTTAAATTTTAAACAACCATTTACTCTTCAATAATGTTGCTAAAAGTTCCTTCCAGAGGTTGTGTAAAATTTAAAACATTATTAGTAAGGCCTTTAAAGTTCATTTTGCTGATTTTGAGTATCGTACTAAAGATGTGTAATTTCAATATTTTCATTCATAATTATTAATTTTTGAAAGGATCTAAAACCGCGAATTCCGAAACCATTTCTGGCTCCAACGTCATTATGACATAGAAAACGCTACTCGCTGGTGAGACGGCTGTCACCGATATTGGCCGGTGTGACGACAACAACGCCATATTAACGAACGAAATCAAACATGTCGTTTTGGCGATAATTAAAAATTCGTCATTGAAAATGTTTTCGTATACATAAAAATAAAATATAAATATCTTATTGTTTTCGTCCAAAAACATCTATCGCGAATCGCAATTATGTTTGTCAAATACATAAAAGTCAAAACCGCGATTTGATACGCGCAGTTAGTCGAACAGGTATTGGATCCTCGAAAAAAACAATGGAAATGAACTATTTCCTTGCACTGTGATTGTTTTCGAGGAATATTAAGAAGTATATCACTCCGCATGAACATATTGAATGGCGGTGGTGTGGAAAATCAGCTCAGAAATGAACCCGAGAGGAAACGGGCAAACAAATAATAGGCTAAACAACAATAACGAATTACTTGTTTACAAAATGAAAAGAGAGTGTGAATGCGCCCCAGCCGGGCTCAATTGTAAAAGTGTCCTTTTACGAGAGCGAAAATGCGATTTCCAAACTCGTAATGCTTTTTGTTCCCCACCTTTAGTTGTGGGTAACACCTTAGTACAACACAATGAGATTCCTCGCCTCAACCAAGGGTTCATGGATAGTTTCAAAATTGCTTTGTTTTTACATAAACTTGATAAAACAAGTTTAAAATTGTGTTATCCTAGATAGTATTTTAAGAAGTTACCCATAGATGGCACATAGCTGTTAATGAAGCAGAAATTAAGACTTAGATAAATACGATTGCAAACCTAGGATCGAGGCTAAGAATCATTCCTACCAACTGCTAATAAAGAGCTCATTTTAATCTATCAAAGTATTTTTTATTTATTTACGTCCTAGTGGGCTGTTACATAAAATAAAAGTCAGTGATGGGTACAGTTATTTTAATTATTTGTTGTACAACATAACAATGCTAAATATTGTACTCAGTGCTGAATTATAAAATTTACAAAACATGAATTAAAAACATGGAAATAATATAGTATGCTCACTTGTTTAAGATGTACCCCATATTAAGGCTTACAGTACCTAATCTAAATCCTCATAAACCTAAAAGTTGACGTAATATTATATAGGTACTGTTACATTACAAACATGGTATGTTTAATCACGAATAATATTATACAGGTACTGTTACATTACAGACATGATATGTTTAATCACGAGTAATACTATTATACAGGTACTGTTACATTACAGATATGCTATGTTTAATCACCAGTAATATTATATGGGTACAGTTACATTATATACATGCTATGTTTAATTACGAGTTCGATAAAATAAGAGAAAAAAAATTATGTTTTAAGCCCCATTTTCGTTTACCCCTTGATAGGTAGTGTGTTTGGTGTTTGTATCATATTTTGAGTGGATATAGAAGCACTATCCGAATAATATCTGCATGCTCTTGAAATGTTTTCGCAAAAACTAGAGGTCTAGAAATCAATCTAAATATTTATGCTAGAGTACAATGTACAATGCGCAGTGATTGGCAGATTTACTAAAGCCTTCGCATTCATTCATAGATCAGCGCTTTGAGGAATGATGCGACGAATTGCCGTGACAGCCTCCACCCTTTATGCACATAATAATGTCATGTTTATAGGCTTTGCTATATTTCCAAGTGCCATACCGCCCGGACCGAACTATTCCCAGAAGAGTGAAGAGAAACCATTAAACACACAACACACACTTGGACGTTTTAGATGTACCTATTGATTAATTTGATTTCATGTTTCTTTATATAATGTTTCCGCATTTTAAAGCTTTTTTTGGGAAAATTTTCTAATTTACATTCATGGTACCTGAAATTTAATAATCGGCAGAAAAATAAGCTGTTATGGATGTTATGATTTTCTTGTTACTAATTACTTATCTTCCTAGCCGGCAAATTTAAAAAAAATAAAATGTGCCATTAAGTTGTCAGCTTAGTTCCTAGCTAGGTGGATCTCCTGTTTCAAGGAACCAAATGCTCCAACAATGATCTGTGTATTGATTATTACAGTTTTCATTCGAACGATCTATTCCATAACTAAAAAAACCCGTTTTAAAATTTTTAATACTGATAAACAACCATTTAAAATTTAACACACGTTAATAAGTGAGGGGTAGTGCGTTGTTAATATGTTTGTATTATTTCAAATGATCTTATTAAATTGCCTAAGTAGACTTCATTATAATGCAATATTTACTCTATGGGTAATTGCCTACAATTTGTAACTACACAACTATTTAACTATCCCGCAGCCAAGTTAGGGAGTAGGTAGTAACCCAAAATTATTATCCTCCTTATATTGGTTTAAATACTTGACATATCATTTTAGTATTTTACGTATTTCTGCGCAAATATATAAGTTACCATTAATAATTGACTGAATAATTGGGATTTCTATAGTTTAAAAGCCCATAAGACAGAAAAATGCATGGGGTCTTCGGAAGACCCACTTGGTTACAGACGTTTTGTTTGGCACTTGGCCTGTCAATAGTTAAAAGCTTTTACGTGCATTAGAGGAGAGGTACCTAAATCAATACTTAATACTTTTTTATTAACAGCTCGGTTAATGAAATACAGTATTCGCTATTCATAATATTTGTTAAATATTTGTTCAACCGAAAATCTTGGTAAGTGTAAAACCAGTAAAAAAATTATTGTAGAGAAGTAAAAAATGTATGACACTTTGTTGAGAATATCACACGTACTTTTGATTATTTCTCCAGGAAAGAGAGACTTATTTAGGTAAAGCTAAATCACCCTCAAATCTCAATGACAAGTTCGAGAGCGTGAGAACATTTTGTCCAGATATATCACACAACCTTATTCAAGTGTAGTCCTTTGTTTCAGCCCAATAATGCCCGGGGAAACAATAATAATTATTGTTGTTTTCCCTTGTAGCCATTTTAAGTGGTTCTATTGATGATTCTTTGTTTCGCCGGTAACACTGGACTTGTTTTCTTAGCCATTCGTCTCCCACGACAACAAAACGTAGGACAAAACGTAGGTACACTGAAACGAGGCCAACAGAGCAGCGGGCGTTTCGAGTCACAACAGCCAACAGCCCCGGTGATTTACAGCCCAAAAACTATTAACCTTAAAAAAAACTTATAACGAATTCAAAAATGTTTTCCGGACGTCTTTTGTTCCATTCCAATCTGTACGACCAGAGAAATAATTATTGCCAACACAATCAATTGCCGCGAATAATAATGGTAAGAGATTTTTTTATCAGATATTATTTGAGATTTTATGGAGCAAAGTATTATCTTTATTATTTTTTAGGTTATGATGCCTTATTGCGCTTCTTCCTTCTTTAGCCAACATTTCAGACAGCGTTACAGCGTCCATCGTCAGGGCAGGTATGTAGATTATGTGGAAGTGCTCAGAGAAAAGTGAAAACATGCCATGAAAAAATCAACAATTCTTACGTAATAAATGATAGAATGTAAAGAAACAATGAAAAAATTTCTTGATAAAATCTTTCAGACTCTATCTAGAACACGTGTTCTTTTCCTAATAAATATCATGACGGAGTGCGACAGTCGATCAGTTTATGAACGCGTATTCCACTGTCCTCACAAAACATTCGCTTTTAACTGATACTTTGTTAGGAACTCTGTCTATTCATTAACAGTATTTTATTTCAGTTTTCTCCGTGCGTGTTTATTTACGTAGAAGTTATTGCTACCTGTAACGCTCTCCGAAACGTTGACTAAAGAACGAAGAAGCACAGCATAATAACCCAAAAATTAATAACGATGATAATTTATTGGTGTATGCGTTGATTTATTTATATACTCGATCAAGAGAGAGAAAAAAATACAACCTAACTTAACCTAACATAACTACAGTTTTAAAAAAATGTGACAATCAATTTAATTTGTTATTTTATCTATTTCTGTTCTCAGTGATTCATTATTTTGAAACTCCACGTAAACATGGCCAATCTCGTTTTACGTCTTGTGATAAGTCACCCCGAAGACGCGTGAAACAAACGCCCTAACGCGGCCCATAAAAAAAACGGCGTATAATTAGTAACTATTTTAAGTATCATTTTATCCCGCTTGCCCCTCGGCGGATCCGTCTATTGGCCGAATAGATTTGATACCTTCACACGTTAAAGTGGAAGTCGGTTGGTAGATATGATAGAAGGTAGAATTGAGAAGGTGACTACGCCTCGCTTTTTAGGTAGATATGTAGGTACCCCAATTTATACGTATAAAAAAAGAAGGATAATTTGAACGGTCCGCCCCATAGTAGGTGACCGAGCCGTAAATTTGATCGTTAACTCCATGGTTATTGGCAGTAACGGTTCGTGGTCTTTTTGAATGTGTTAAAAAATTCAAGAGAAGATAAACTTAAATACAATATTGCATAACTGGCGACTTAGACAGTACGTCTGAGGAATATAGCATCTTATCTAAAAAGGGTTGAATTTTAAATACGAAAACATAAGCATAGATACATTAAAACCTATAAATTCTACTAGTACCTAGATTTAAAGATACCATTAAGCAAACGGTTGGAGAAATGCAGTAGAAAGAAAATAAAAATGTTCAATAATTTACTACTTACAACTACTATGGAATGTAAAAAACTAAAAGGTAAACTAAAATTGTGCGCAAAGATCGGCTGGCCGCGCCATTCGTCAATCTCCGGCAGTCACGTGGCATAAAATGCTTTGCGGCGCACTAGGATAGTGTTAATTTGGCATAAGTTTGCGATAGCACCGTCAAGGCGATTTTGATTTTTTGTATGAAGCATTCTGTGCTGATTCTATAAAGCACAAAATGGGAATACCGGGTTGCTCTTCGACCTCTTTTGGCGTAAATATTAAAGGCTGAATTTTAATAGCGTGCTGTTTACTATGTGCTGATATTATGATAAAGCAAGTTCGTCTTAAAAAAATAAAATTTCTCAACTTTTTAATAAGGCTTCACCGCACAAACGCACTTTAGAGAGAACCGCCACTGGTTATTGGTAATGTGACCGGAGCGGAGTGGTCCAGTGAGTAGATAGCGGTTGAGGAAGAGGGGCGCCTTGGGCGAAGGATGCACGTCTTCTCTCGGCAGATATTGAGAATCTCTGGAAAACGGTATAATCATTTTGTCGAAGAACTTATTATATCCTTCAACGCCTATTCGCGTCTAAGTAGTTGTGTAAATATTTTGTTCGTCTAACGGGTATAACATGTTATTATTTAATGTATAAAATAAATATATTCGATTTACCGTAAAACTGCATCATCACGCAATTCACACCAAAATATTAACACAATAAATACTGTGGTTTTGAAACTAGCTTCCCTAGGCGATTTTCCAGATTATACCGCAACACATTGTTGTACTGGGAATGTTGCATATTTGAAGATAAAATCTATCTTAATATAGGGCTACTTTTAAATCGGGGGGCCCCTTTGAACATCGCGGATATCTGCAATAATCTCGCTACCACACTCAGAAATTCGCTTGATTTAAATTTTTTCCCGGTAACGTGGATATAATGAAAATTTGGGACAGATTAGTTGGTTTTGAGTAACATTAACACATTATCTGAAGGCCCCGGTGTTGACTGGACTTTTCACAAGGTTTTTAGAAATTTTATCTCATCTCATTCATTTCAATGTTTTGATGGTAAGAATAAAATTAAACTGACTGGATTATTCAAAAAACACATCATTCTTAAATATTATTTAATATTTCAAACAAGTGCAATAAATACGAGGTAAAATTTTTCGACAGAAAAGGTTTTATGAAAAAAAGTTGTTTCAAAGTTGAAAATTAATCACAGTTACCCCATCTTATGGTACGTATACAATATTCAATACGAAAAATAGTAAAATGGCAACAATTGGCATCCAATTATTTCTGTCCTTTGTTATGACAGACTTCCCCGGAACACTCTCGCGCTGGGAGCTTATTTAGGCTTATCTCGAAGGCAATTGATCTCTGCTCATAAGTAACTTATACCGCACGGATGCCAAAGGAATCGATGGAGCGGAAGGAGCCGCCCTAACATATCCTTTAAGGCATGAAAATTCTATTAGAAGATTTGGACTTTGTAATTGCTTTCCTTACATGGTTAACGAGGCGAATAGAAGCTAGGACCCTCGACTTTAACCCAAACAATTTAATTTCCCAACACGCAGTTACATTTGCCAGTAAACCTGAGTATTGACAATTATCGCTCGGCCATAAAATGTTATAAACATACTCCGCCTGTAAACTCTACAGCGAAGAAAGGTGTTTTCTGAAAACAAATACATTTAGTTTGCACTCGTATCTAAGTGTATGGCATGTTTTTGATACCGATTTAATATAAACATACCCACCTAGATGTTTTATATTAACATTCATAGTACCTTATTACATTATTATAACAGTACATTATTAAACTCAGAAATTTAAACCAAATAAATAAGTATTAAGTGATACACATTTCAAATGTAGAATAAAAGAATTTTCTGGAAAAAAATATTATACCATAGGTAGATAGATACTTTCTCCCTTGTCTGAATTATTGACACATATGTTCCAATTTAGAAAATGATAATTAAAATAATGTCGTTGATTGTGTAATGAGGTAGATATTATATTTTTAAGACAAAATGTTATAGCCCACGGAATACTCTCCGAAGTATGTGGCAGGTTTCGCTCTGACCCGCGCGTTCACATACTTTCATTAAGATTACTCGTTTCAGGAATTTGATTTTAGCATTGTCGATTTGAGTGATCAAAACACACTTTTCTTAATGCGTGAATTAGACTATTAACTTTGACAGGCTTACAGAAAATACAACAAGATGAATAATGCAATCCATTATAAATGAATTTTAGATAATATAATTGTATATGCAGTGTCGGACACTGCCACAGTTATTTTCATGAAGACATCAATCTTATATTATAGTCTAGGTTCAAGGTCGATGTGCATAGTAAATATTATTAAAATATATTAAAAAACATTAGATTTGTTTAATTATTAGTCTAATACTTAGTAATATGAGAAGTATAGTACATGTGGCTTTGAAATTATTTTAATATTACCTCTTAAATAATATTATTATTATATTTCCGTCTCATCAGCAGCGAAATCCCAAAACATGACCTGGGCTTATCAGATACCGGCTGAGCTGTCAGAGTGAGCTTGCGTTACCCATATTTACGGCAGTTCTGCGCCTTGGTTTTGAATCAGGACCTGGCATTTTGGTGTCATAATCTTTGGAATTTTGTTTTTTCGTGCCGAGTTTGTTTTTTTTTTATTTTTGCTTGAACTTTTCTTTCATATATCGTGAAAACGTTAAATTTTCAACCTTTCATATATTCAAAGTCATCTTTAAAGTTTTTGAGATACCAACTTGAAGTTTCTTCAAAATACCATTTGGTTCACTCAGATCAGATAATGTATTAGTTTCTGAGATATGATCCCGTTTACGGTCACGTGTCGAATCCGGAAAGTCGAAAATCGTACGTTCGCTTTGTGCGTGCGCAATTCTCAAAATCCGACCGCTACTAATATTGCAGCATTACTGGTAAAATATTTCATCTTTCCTCTTTAAAATAACACTGAGATGGGCGCTATATTTATTTTTAACCGAATTATTGAAGTTTGAGAGTACCTCGACAGAAATTGTCGCTCACGTATTGCTTCCCCACACCCGGTATCGATTTTAAAGTTTTAAAAAAACTGAAAATTTTAAAAGAATGTAGTTTTTCATGGCGTGGCGCCGTGCATTCACGAATACAAACAAGGCATTGAAAATAAAATGGCATTATTGAGGAAATATTTAACTTTTCGGCTCTCTTTCGCCTTTTCAACATGACAACAGTCACACGGGCACAATACAAACCTACATCGATGTTCGAATAAATGTTACACCGCAATATTTCACGTTCATTCTTCAGGCGGCACTTTGGGCCAATGTTTGCCCCCAGACCCGTCCATTTAACATTAAACATTTAACATTATTGAAGGTTTGGTCCTGAGGTGATGCGGGCAGCTGCATACAATTGTTGTCCTACGCATATCTTCTTTATTTCCACCCGACGATCTGACTAATTCGGCCAAAATTAATCTATCACTGCGGCAACCAATAAACCTGCATTTTACGATTTTACATTATTTTTAATCGTTCTTCATTCATAGAGATTCTAATCTAAGCATTTCCGGTAGTTAAAAGATAAATTATTTTATTCCTTTCACTTAACGTGGGTTGTTTTTAAGGGACACAAACTTTAAGCTATGTATTTGTAATTTGGCAAGCGTTTTGTTGCTAGTTTTATAATTTGAAATAATAATTTTTTTGGTTTAAACTTTAGTTTAAATCATACTTATTTTGACTACCGTGATACTCCTACTATGATAGCTTAGTATGGTAGTCGATAGGCGTTCAGAAATAATTAAACATAATATATATAATGGATAAAATAAATAAATTAACTCATTTTTTATAGTATTTTTCAACCATTTATGACGTAGTTCTAATAGGTTTTAAGAATTACAGCCTTTATAAGAGAAGCGATAGAAGCCATTTAAATAGATTGAAGTATATATTTGTTACGATTCTTAATTCATAATTTGGGAGATATTCTTCACAGACAACAAACAATCGTAGTCTTTTTGGGAGATATATCTCCCAGTTTGATACGGTTGCATAAAATTTTTGCTGTCTTATTTTGTAAATCAGAGAGAAATATGATTTAAATAATGTTAGAAAGAAAAAATACTGCACAATTAACAACAGACTCTACGAAAAAAAATTTAAATAATCCTACGAATCATTGTTTAGTATTTGAAAAATATTTGTCAAGGTTTTCAATTTTATAAATACAGATTTTTATAATAAATGTAAGGTAAGTTTTAAAGTATTAATTTTAGTTTACTCGTTAAAAATCATCCGTAAGTGAAATATAAAAAAACTATCTTCATTTGCGTTCAATTTTTTTATTGTTTTCAATTACATATTATGTTGATTTTGAATACTAAAACCTGAATCTGAGTCTTTTATCTGCTTTCAAGAAAAGTATTTATTTTGAATTACATTAAAAACAGAGAATTTATCTGAAATCAAATGTAATTTCGAAAATATTTCAAAAGGGTAAAATGTCAGAGGCTTTAAGGGTTAAGGCAGGGATTTCAATATCGCAAATGAATTAATTTAACTGGGTCAGAACTGGCAACACTGTCCGGAAGGCAGTGTGATGTGATAGAGGGGAAGATATGGGAAGGGGGAGAAGGGAATATGAATGAGAAAAGTAGGTGCTCACCGCTTACCACTTACCACAGATATCGTCTTACAGCCGGGTTCTTGAACAACAATCCTCGATACAACGAGTCCGCAGAGTACAACCTACATCGCGGAGATATCGTTATGCTCCAACTCAAATAGAGCCTGTTTAAATATTATATATCCAACACACCAAGTACACCATTCTATTATACCGTTCTATTTTTATTTTTACATTGATCTTCAAATATGGAATGGCGTTTTCAAATATTCAAAAAGCAATATTTTCCGATTGGAATAGAATTAATGTTTAGATCAAATAAGGAAAAATTTAAAAACACTGAGGGGTTTTCTAATATGTATTTACTATTTAAATTAACGTATTATTGTGTAATGCAATTTTTATAAATTGAACTTTTAACGTAATCGACCACGTTTTATGGTGTCGTCGTTAATTTGCAAATAAGGAAAATGCGCAAGATAGATGATATATTTTCGAATGCAATTTTCAAGGCGTAACAGTTCGATATTGACATAAATACGTTTAAGTACATTAATTTACCTTATTTACATTGTTTTATCTGAATGAGGAAAATCCGCATTGTTTAATAAAACAGAAATATGCATTTTGCTTAAATACAGATACTTAATGTTTGACTAAGCAAATTAACAGTATTTCAATGACACTCTCAAAATAACAACAAACATTAGATCTACCTTATCGCTTATTTTATATTTATGTGAACAGGTAATGTCACTAGAGTAGCACTTTTATAGCGTTTTAAATAACGAGGTTACAATTTTCTGAAACTTGTTTCATTATTTGGAAGTTGTGTAACTATAGTATATGATGCCCGGATGATGTTGGGTAAATTTTATTTCTTAATTTTTTTTCTAATATCACCTAAAAAATAATGTACTTAAACACACTGACACACAATTATGTACTTATGTACACAATTATGTACTTAAACACACTTGCACACAATTATGTACTTAAACACACGTGCACACAATTATGTACTTATGTATACAATTATGTACTTAAACACACTTGCACACAATTATGTTCTCATGTAAACAATTATGTACTTAAACACACTTGCACACAATTATGTGCTCATGTAAAAAATTATGTACTTAAACACATTGGCATGAAATAAAAGAGGTGTTATTAAATAAACGGAAAATGATATTGACTTATTACAGATGTCGCGACAAATAACTGAAAGAATGAAAAAAAAACAGAAGAAGTTCTGAATTTGACACAATCATAAAAATATCAAATATTATAGACGGTGAAATGTATTAAGAATCAATTGTACTTCAATATAAACCAGAAATAAACCTTATAAATAAATAATTACGCAACGATAAGAAAGTATAATAATATTCAAAATATACTGCTAAAATATTTACAAGGTTGAGAATTTGATTTACTTAATTTTAATAGAGATATTTATATTAAGTATACAAAAAGACACAATAATGTTTGTGCTCCACAAAATACATTAAAAATATTGATCCATAATTGGTGTAATTCCTTATAAGTCATGGAATAACAGCACGAGGAAATTCTTAATTTAGTTTTAAATTGTCCTTAATTAAATTACTCTTAAACGAAACTAAATTTAAACAAAGATAAGATGTACCTCAATCATTATTATATAATTCTATAAATTTATTATCTGTTCATGCTATATTTTTGCTTAAAATTGTTAGTCAACATACATCTCAATATGAATACAACAACGCTCATAACGCAAGACTAACGATAGGCTTGTAATTTACAGATATTAAAATAAATATACGGTTTAAGTACCTTAGAAGACATTGTTCTAATAATTTATGTAAGAACTATTTTTCAATGGAATACTGTAGAAATGGTTACACTAACAAGATATTTTGACCATTCTCTTTATTTCTTGATTAATCTTGTATTCGCAAGGATTTTTAACTCTCAGATACGATCTTTTGGA
Source organism: Hesperophylax consimilis (assembly GCF_061612785.1). NCBI lineage: Eukaryota > Metazoa > Arthropoda > Insecta > Trichoptera > Limnephilidae > Hesperophylax > Hesperophylax consimilis. The sequence goes on from NC_142841.1 coordinate 34,337,046, forward strand.
TTTTGATGGCAAATGATTAAGCATTGATTTACTCCGAATCAGCTTGTTTGTGTGTATTGTTTCGGTCAGCCATTGATGTATTGAGGAAAACAATTATTTTGGAAGTGTGATTAGCGGGCCGCGGTTTGGCCCCTCTGCCACCACACATTTTGTAGTTTGCTCACGAAAAATGGCACCTTTTGTCGGTGCCAGCGGCCGCCCATTGGCCGTTCCTTTCATTTGTCGGCCGCGGCGCCCATAAACCAAACACCGCAGACGTCACTTATCAATGGGAGAGACTCCCGATATACTTGCAGCAGTCCGAGCCAGGCCAACAACACATCACACAAAGCTTGGCGGCGAAAGCTTCTATGTGCTTGACTCAGATACCTTCACATCCACCCATACTTGTAACACATTCCCATACCACATACCACCTAGGTGTAGCTACAACACACACAAGTACACTGTACTCTTCACTGATCCCTTTACATATCACATACTGTAAAGTGTAGAGGATAATGGTATATAAAAGCTTTCACTTGAAATTGTAAGGTCCATTGAATAATACCAAATACATATCCACTATGCAGTCACACTCAATAATACCGGTTTTCTTTTTTTATACGCTTTAGTACATACAAGCTACCAACAATAAGGCATTTAGTTTAGCTATTTATGTTTGGGTTATATTAAATTTTCTATCAAACGAGAATAATATTAATATGCACAATTTTCTCAAAACCCAGATTTTGATATTTTTTTTCGCTGCTTAATTATCATTGCCTACAAATTTGCTTCACACTGATGGTGAAATAATTTAGGGCAAGAATCTTTTTACAAAGGTTTCATTACAGATTACAGCCATTCAAATAAATTATATGCACTCCACCAACAACGATACCTCTGGAATGAGACCGTCATTATTCTGTTGGTAGGTGCTTATTTTGCTTACAATGTAAGATCTGCAACATCTTCCAGCAGAGGTACAAAACACAATTTTGATAATATTGTACATTATGTGAGCACTAAAATGTAATATTGTTTAATTAACATAGCGCGGGTTATGTAATAATTAAGTAAATTAATCAACTTGCTCACTTACAAAAACAATACACATTCATTAAAAGTGTTTCAAATTAGGTACCTAACTGAACATAAAATTAACATTTTGTTGTACCCACGGAATCGGTTGCTTGTTATCAAATAAGTTCCAGAAAATAAAATGAAATGGCTGTTGTTTTACAGCATTTTTAACTAAATAAAAGGTTGTTTTAAAAATCAGATAACTTGCTTATCGAAGACAAAATAAGACGAAAATCTAACCTAGATGGGGACTGATTAAACTTTTTAAATTTTTGCCCGAAAATCGTGTTAATCAATTTATTAAAATGTTGTAAAAGTCTGACAACAAATCCTTTTAAACATTTACGAAAAGCTTCAGAAATGAATAACCCTAACTTCAATGATCTATCAATCATTTCAATTAATTAATAAAGTAGGTAATTTTCCCCTGTTTGACAATGTATCTATACAGATAAACACAAGGCACGATTTTCAAAGCATTTGGTTATAAAACACATGGTACGCTTTGCAAAGTTTCATCGGAGCCTATCCTACGATACGCCGGGCGAGGTATTCGGGCTGGCGGTGGCAGGTTGAGGGAAGGCGGCGGGAGGGCGGGTGGAGGGGGTGAGGGGCGGTCCGCCCAGAGAGCGCCGCCCCCCGCGCCAGCCGCCTGCGCCTGTCAAACTAACTAAACTCAGCGCTGCCAAATAAACTGGATCTGTTTTACTGTTTTGAATTTCGAATTTGTTTTGAAACCGAATCGCTTTTGGTCGAAGCAGAAAAATCAAAGTAGATTTGTTTTGTTTTTCTGTGTTCAACTATTTTTACCATCATATACATTTTAATTGTAGTTTTGTAATCCGTGTAATTTATTTGTTATATTAAATAACAAATCGTAACAAAGTTGTTTCAGAGAAGTTGAACAATTCATCTCATTTCACAGTTAATTTTCAAGGACTGTGAAAGTTATATTCAAGTTCTATTATTATTTCAGTTCTTTGAAGCAACTGGCCCATATTGATATAGAACTTCAAAGGGACTCTCACAGAACTTTAAAATTAACTTTGAAATTATTCAAATTTTCTGAAACAACCCGTACATACTATTTTAACATATTTATGATAATTATTTCTATCACATTTTGAAACGTAATTATTTCTATCACATATTGAAACTTTCTAACGTATTATTTAATTTAGACTTTTAGGAAAAGGCAATAAAATAGGATATGTTTATCCGAGAGACTATCTAAGTTATAAAACATTTTTTTTAGAACGTGAAAATGATATCTTAATTCATTACAACTTCTGTGGTTGGGTGGTTACGATCTTTAGCTGCGAATCCGAATGTCTCGGGTTGAAATCTCGGCGTGCGCAAGTAAATTTCATTTGATTCATTTGTGTATCTATGCAGTATATGAAATATTATAGTACATTTGCGACAAGTTCCAGAGTGAAAGACCACCATTAAAAACGTTGCTTGAAATGGTTTTATATATGTTTGGTGACCAAATCTGAATTGCTAGGTACATCCTCACTTTTGGCCTCAAAACATACCACAATTGGGGATGCCGTTAACTGTAGATGAAATAGAGTTAATGGAACAGAAAATAACCAAATTTAAAGTGAAATGCATCGAATTTCCGGTAATTAATTTACACGACAAATTGGAAACCATTTATTATTTTCACGTAATTTCGTGATTTCGTAAAGTGGCAGGTACACACAATGTCGCTTTCGTGATAGTATCGCAGGAGCGAAATGTTTTAACTTTAGATATCTTTAGTAACTAGATCCGAATGAACAGGTTCTTTCCATAATTTAATCCACCTACCCAAATCCACTTACCCTCCTAAATGATTGAGTATGCCAAACTTTAGCTGTCTCTATATGACAAAAAAAAACGCCAATTTTTAAACTTTACATAAACTGTGGTAGGTATCTGTACATTTGTTAAACTACAAACTTCTAATAATCAATTTTGTTGGTTGGTGTCCCTAACTATCGTAATTTTAATTTATTTATTTTTTAATAAAGACAAAACATTCCTGGGTTACGAAAGATAAATTTTAAATCTTCTACTACTATCATAGTAAGCGAAACGTGTTACTTGTGTCGTAATGCAGGACTTATCTAACCGAGGAAATATTAAAATCACGACGCCTGGATGGGACCCAGACGCAATCAGTCACTGACCGGTCTAGATTATTATATTATAAAAACCTTCCAACAAATGTAAAAGTTGCTAAAAGCATTGCAATTTTTTGCAGTTTCCTAATCGTTGTTAAGAATCAATACAACGTCCAGTATAATGTCATAACTTTCCCATATTAATCACAACGAACATGTTAAAATTATTTCAATAAAAATCATTTCACTTTACAGAAGATCAAATACGATAAAAGTAATTTAAATTTATAAAAACAAATTCTAAACGAACAGCGGCTACGTTGATTAATGGTATTTTTATCTTTTTACAGTAAACTGCATGACTGGTGACCGGTTTAATAAATATCTCATATTTCATTCATAAAACTAGCTCTGGTCTACGTCCGATACACCTTACACTTGTGGGTAGATTCCCAATGCAAATTAATCAAAAGCAGTTAATAAGTACCTGTGGTAAATGTTTTTTCTTCAAGGTACTAACCCATTATACCTCGGACGAACATCGCTAGCCACGAACACCATATTCCATCGGACCTTCTGAAGAAGAAATCTGACCGCGGAGTCCATACATTATAAAAGTATTCTCATATTTTTCTTTATAATGCAGAGTTATGTGATTTATTCTTCGTTGGAAAGAGAAACAATTATTCTTCTTAGTTTGTATTTGTATTCCATGGATAAAATTTTCAAAGTGTATGATTACAAATTTGCGGGATTTTTCGTTGACAATTGAAAGTTTCGTATAAAATTATAAAAGAAATTAAAAAAACGAAGTTACACTTTTCTCACTAATTCCCTAAGCAAAAGAAAGTTTTTTTTTTAAATTTAGAATTCTTTCAAAATTATGGACATTTCTAATCAAAATGTTTCGGTAAGTTCTTTGTTCACATTGTGTTTGATATTTAAATTTTATTATTTAGAAATATCAACGTTTATTTTAAACTGGCTGACTTTTACCCCGAGTTGCTGGGGGTTATCCTTAGGAGATAGACACATACAATCTAGGATTTTTCTGTAGGCCTGTTCAAGATATACAATTCTGTAGTACATTATTTTGATGTATTTCATAAGGTTTAGCCATCATTAGCAATGTAAGCGTCCAAAAATATTTTTTTTACGACTTGATTACAAAAGATCGACTTTTCTCTACTTTCTATAAGTATAATTTATACATGTAATATATATAAACTTTGCGAAAAGAATTTTCTGAATGATTGTGAAAACCCTATCAAAATCCCTTGCGTAGTTTATAAGAACTAAGCGCACCAACAGACAGACGCGGATAGCGACATTATTTTATACTATTTGGAGATTAGAGATACAAACATAAGTTTATCTACATACTTTCTAAAATAGTATTTTTTTTAATAACAAAGATTGGGACTTGTAGGAAAATATATTTTAAAGGCTGAAGGGTTAAAACACTGATGGAGAAAGCTGGTGTCGGTTTCAGTGTGGCGGCCACACCTTGGTTTATTGTGCAGGTTCTTCACGAGGTGTTTGTCAAAGTTGAGTTGGTGCGGTGGAGAAGAATGGTGAGGGGAAGAGCGGCGTGGGAGGAGTACCTACTCGGAGTAGTCAACAGGGGTCATTAATATCAACTCGGATGGGTACAACAGGTGAGATTAAAACTCGGTTTTTCAAACATCCGCAGCGCTTGCGCAGTTATATATCAAATTTCTTGACTGGTGCCTTATTTAGTAGAATTATTAATCTTAAATTTTGTTATTATTGCACTCAATAAAACATTGTAGTGGTTTGCAGAGAGGATTGAAAGCCACATAACCCTATTTTCGAACACGTTAGCTTGAAACACCCATACAAATTGAAAAAATACATGCCGCCGGCGGGAATTGAACCTGCAGCCTTCTGATTGCCGGTCAGCTGCTCTACCATTACGCTACATCGGCTTATTCCAAACTCGCCAAACAAATCATTACTTTCTAGTATTTTTCATTTAACAATTATTGTTTATTAGATTTTTTGAAGGGGATTGGGTCGACTTAGCTCAGTGATAGAGCAAAACCTCGGTGAGACTGAGTTCTCGGGTTCTAATCCTAGATTTGACCGAAACTTTTGAGTCGGTAATATTGATTAAAAATTAAAAATAAAATACATTCCCATTGGATGATATTCACACGAACAATAACATTTTTGTTTTCTGAAAATTTATTATGGAATACATTTTCTAAACCAATTTAAGATAGATATTAGAGTTTAATTCTTTATATAACTACAAATGTTCCACCAATTATATGACGTATAACACTGTTCGAGAAACGAGCCAACTGCGCGTTAGTGTAGGATGCTTACATCTATTGAGTGGCGAACAAACCCATAACTCTTGCTCGTGAATACCGGTCAAAAGCTATCGTAAATTTGCATGATTTTTTCTCATGAATATCATGTTACGATATATCACATTTTTTGCATCCAAGATGAGTAATACGGCCTTTTTTATAGAGACTGTTGAACGATATGAAATATTAATAGCGCCAACTTTGTCTGCATCAACTTTATTTCGTATTTTAGTCAACCGGATTAAAGATCATTGATTCTTCTTCAGGATAAAATACGGATATTATATATGAAACGAAAAATCTTTAATAATTTTAACAGAGCAGTCCAAAAAAGAAAGGTTAAGTGTAGATTTTTTATAAATCTGAATGCATTATGCTAATTTTAATATTGTGAAATATGTGTCGCACAGCACCAACATTCACTTATTTTTTACAACGTCTAGAACAGATAAGGTCTATTTTTTTATGCATTGGAGAAACAATGATAAATTTATGCAAATTTTACGCGTGCAACAAATTTTAAAAGCTTATTTTTAATCAACTATTGAAATCTCTAACTATATAAAAAATATACGAAAGTGAAAAAACATACATATTTTAGATAAAATCTATAAATGAAAGAAAAAAAAATCTTAACTATACCAACTGCCTACCAAAACAGAAAAAAGAATTGTCTGATATTACGAGAAGGTATATTTTAGCATATCGTCCAAGTACCTACCTAACGCCCAAATACTGCAACAACTATTTCATCCTTTTTTCGTAATGTACGGAGAAAAATGAGTATGTTTAATTTATTAAGAATCTCTACAAATTATTTATAACCCGATTAAAATGCAGGCCTTTAACGAATGAATTAACAAGTCTCTTGATAAACTTTTAGGACAGGTTGTTTCGAAGAATTTGAACGACTCTTCAAATTTCAAAGTTATATTTCAAGTTCTGTGAAAGATTTTTCAAGTTCTGTTATTATTTCAGTTCTGTCAAGCAACTAGCCTATAATGATATAATAACAAAACTTGAATAGGACTTTCACAGAACTCGAAAATGAACGTTGAAATTTGATGAATTGTTCAAATTCTCCGAAAAAACCTTGGTAAATTTCGATTAAATTATTACGGTGTCGGAACACGTGTTAGAACATTTCAAATGTTGCATTGCCCTGTCTTGACAGTGAGTTCCCTCGGTTACCGATACTACTACAATAATGCTGAGTCAAATATACTTCCTTTTTTCATATGTGCGTGTACCTCAAAATGGATAACTTCGAACGCGATTAAAATTAATAATTAATTTAACGATTTTCTTTAAAATTATATATAAATAATTTGAGTAATTGCGAAAGATCTTTTTGTATTGTAAATTTTTCCTAAACATTACAGCAATCTTAATGGCACACGATTGACCACGGCCTACACCTTGTCCTGTAAAAACATTGACGTTCAAGCCTATATTCGGACAATGTAGACAATGTATCAGTACCTTCACGGTATTCATAAAACATGGAATTTATCATTGTCTTACTTAAATATCAAAGTGTTTATGAGAATGTGATTTGAAGGTAGGTATTGTTTTACAATTCCTCGGAAACAGTGAGCGTGAAAAGTCGATTAGTCCCGCAACAAGAGCGACTGAGCGCGTAACAAGATATGGATTCCCCGCGCTAATGGACCCTTAATCCACGGTGCAAGGACGGCAAGGCACGCGGTGGAGCCTCGCCGCACCCGGGACATTCAACACATCAGGCAACAAGCAAGCAAGCCTTAACGCTTTATGTGCGCTTATCGCTTTTTTATAGTTTCATAAGAGGTCAACAATACATGGATAAATATAGTAATGATATTTATTTCCTATACACGTGCTAAATTGAAAACTAAAAGTAATCTGCAAGTATATTTAATGTCCAATGAGCAGGTGACAGAGTCACGCGTTCCCCGTGCGGTGACCAAGATTCTTAATAGTCCTGGGTCGATCGCGAATCACCGATGATCGACCGGGTCATGTTTTCATGTGACCATACATTTGTACATTTTGTGTACATTTCCATCCAATTATTGATAGAAAAGAATGGAACAAATAGTATGGAGTGTTATTTTCTTATAAATAAATAACTCCTTTAAATTTCGTTAGCTCATGATGGAATTTTTGGAAAATGGCTGCATAGACCTAAAAAATTCACACAAGAAAAAAATACAAATTTTATATCGCCAGAGCTCAGCGTTTGAGAGTTTTGTACCGTTATAATTTACGGACTCTATCGTCGAGGTAAGGCTCTCGACTATCAATATCGCCCACTCTCAGTATCGCCCTGGTCAAAGATCACTATTCAGAATTGAAACGTTGCTTTAAATGCCTTAAGTAGGCTTTGGCGACCAGATCCGAAAAGCGAGGTACTTTCCAACCTTCCTCTTCCCGTCTCCTTTCCCTCCCCACTAACTTCAGCCTAATATGTCATGGTTTCACTGGCTCTTGACGATTGGGATCAGCTGTAACTCACTTAATACTTTTCTTTTTCTGCATAGCTTAGATTTACCATTTACAAGCTAGAATATTTTTTTTTTTAATTTAATTATAGATATTAGCTTTGGAAAAGACACTTTTGACTTGGTGTCATTCGTTTCGTAAAACTTGTGAATGTGTCTTTTTGGTTAGGCTTTCCGCTCGGACGGATATCGGGTCAGATCTCATCACGGAGAGCCCGAGTCACACGAGCCCGCGCCCAGCCCATGTTAAACATGCTTTTAATCTTAAAGGCACCCACGGGAGGTATCACAAGGTGCTGCTGGGCGGATGGCGCTACGAACCCGAACAGGCAACGGATCAAAATTCCAACCATTTATTATTTCAAGCAGATTAAATTAGTCTTCCTAATGATACAAGCCTCTATGGTGTAGACTGATGCTGATTAATATGGGAAATAAAGCCTTAAATAAATCTGGTGAGATCATCTGTTGTGTAATGGTCTAAGCAATTGAATTTGAATATTTTACCATGGGTTCCATACTGCCGCAAAGCAAAAATATATCAAATCGTTTTTTTTATTTTTATAATACGTTCGCTATTCGTTTGGTGTTCTCACATTTAGTATGTGACGACTTTCGTGATTGAGAGATAAGGTAACCTATTGATTCATTCGTTTTTAACAGGATTACATTCTTTAAACTTGAAGACATTGCTTGAAGTGGCTTCAGCCATATTGAATCGTCATGTACTTTGCCAACTTCCTCTAGACCATCCCCTTCCTTTTCCGAATGTCTTCAGCGTCACAAAATACCCCAATTGTGTTTGCCGAACTCTCGTTGGCTTCAAAGTTCAAAGTACCCACTTTTCGAAAGATTGGGAGCAGTTGGGACTCTTGTGCTGTGCTCGAATAAAAATGTAAGTGGATAACCAGGAGGAAATGACACATGCGGGAATTTAGTCCACAACTTATCAATTAAACAACCAAGAGACGTTTTGACAACGCATGTAGTTATTCGAGTCGCTAAAATTTTCCAGTTATTTAATTCATTCACATTCTCGTTCTCCGATTAGCGCTTATTACAGCCTTTTTTGGTCTTCCACCCAACCGACTGACCCGTTATTGTTAAATATCAAACAACGGATACTAAATATTGAGGACATGGTTGTAGTAAAATTCATCAATTATTGAAGTGGACCCAGTTAAAAAAAAGTCTGCGATATTCTAAGAGTAAAGTATTCTACTGACTGGAAAAACTTCACATAATTCAGAGGAAGCTACAACCAAAAATGTGTAAATTCTTAGTATACCTTATATTGTAGGTAATAGGTATTAGAATCGCTTGACAAACGCAGTCTAGAAACGTTCGATTTCAAGCACAAAACTGGTTTTTATTTATTTTGTAAATAATTTTATAAGAAAGCAAAAAAGTTAATCAAATGAAACTGTAACAGATAATCTTAGCTATAATACTGTATTTTTTAAGTTGTTTCCATTACGCGTTCATACATTTCTATTGGAAAGATATTTTTTTTAGTAGCTTACATTTATATTTTTTATTGAGTAATTCATTTTTTTTATTTTTATTCTACTCAAGCGAAACAATAGGAAAACCTTCAATTTATTTAAAGCATATTTTTGGTAAGTACACCAATTCGTTATAAAGATTAATCAAAATAGTGATTTAGCAAAGCTTCGCCTTAAATGCATTGGTAGCCATTAGACGCTTCATAATTTATTTATTTATCAAAAAAATTATTCTTAATTATTTTTGTTTCCTTTAAACTTTTTTTAGATAAAATTTTCGGAATATTTTTTTAATTGCGTTTTGAATTCTTTAAGGTTATTTAATATTAACGAATGTTTTTTTTACAATTTATTAAAACATATATATTTCGGAATCTGTTATTGTACATGAATAATAATGATAGTTATATTCAATTTTTCAATTAAGTCCTAAATCCTGTATCTAAATTTCGCCAATAAACAATTAGATAATGTTAATTAAGTGTTAATCTCAAGTGACCTATCAGGTAAGTATTGAACTGTATATTTTCTCCATAAATAGTTAAGTAATAACATAGACCACTGTACAAATGTATTATAAGTTTGTACAGCGCCCTTGAGGTGTTTTTGCACAAAAACGGCGCTATACAAGTCATCCAAGTATTATTATTATTATTATTATTAACTGAAGTTGTGAAAAACCACATACAAGAGAAAAGGCTACTTTTCTGCGTGTTGTCAAGACTCAAGACCGCAATGTCTGATTTGGTAAAAAATAAGTACCCACCCTTTGAAAGTGGTCATAAATATATAACCTAATTAAGTCTCAGTGACATCCTTCACAGTTTTACAACCAAAGGTAATAGTTATATTTTCTTATGGATTTTTTACCCTTCTGGCCATCCAGTGGAGCACTCTTACTTCACATTTCAAACCTTCACTGTTTTAAAATCGGTATTTTGAAACCTACCTACTTAGAATTCTCATTTTTATAAACCTCTAAAAATCCTGGAATACGCCGAAAAAATATTAAATACCAATCTTTATATTTTTATAGTGGAACAACTTATTGAGTAACAACTCAAACTATCAAATGTAAGCATCGGTGTGGAATGATAAACGTTAATCATTACAATCATCTGATAATATTATTACTCCAGCGTCTGGACGGTGTAGGCCCTGTGATTGGTCAAATTCAAATTGTGTTTAAATAAGACTTTAAAGATTAAGACACGATTTCATACTGAAATAGAATCGCCACATGTAATACGATATTTCTTAAAAAATATCGTTTCTGCTCATACAATTTTTGGATAATATCGAAGAAAATATGTCTTAGAAAGTTCATAATCCATTGGATTAATTACATTACAGTGAAAATTATCCACAATTACGTGATTACGTTTGACGTTTGACGAAAAAAGCACGCGTTAATTCAATATGGCCGATACCCGATACGCATCGCGGCTATAGGTGGCCGACAGAGCGCCCCTCTGGCGGTGAAAAAACGAATCAAATGACTGGCGCGTATATTTAAATATGCAAAATTACTTGAACATCAAGCGTTTAATAATAAGATTTCTTCTGGAAGTTTAGTTCAACTTTGCAATGGCATTTTTCATTATTATTTATATTTTTTTGCTTATTAATTACATCTGATTTTATATTGACATGTTTTCTAATTTCTAAAATTTCTAAATTATTTATTTGCGATGCTTTAATCCTGAGTGAAGTATTTTAAGACCTGAATTTTTATCGAAAGTGTGATTCAAAAGATGATTTGCAAACTCATATTCACTATTTCCATTTAGAACCCTGAGATGTTTTTTAGTTCTGACTTCAAAGTTTCTATTGGTTCTACCTTTGTAAAATAAATTACAATCCAGCCCAATTGAGTTTATAAACTCCTGATTTTTTTGTTTGATTTTCGCAATCTTTATTATTAAGAATATATTTATTCATTCTGTTATTAGTGTAAAACGCCGGTTGAATAGTACCAGAAATGTTTATATATATATAATTTTAGAAGTGTCGTTATCCACAAACAGAATTCTACGCCATTGTTTATTTATATCTTAAGAACTAGGGTAAAAATACCGTTTGAAGATAATATGTTTAATTATTTTATTTAGTATTTCAACTATCAATTTATTAGAATAACCGTTATTAAATGTTATTTGTCTTATGAATATATTGTTTTATGGTTATATGCAAAAAAAAATTTCAGGTCTTAAAATACTTCACACAGGATATAAAGCATCACAAATAAATAATTTCGAAATTTTAGAAATAAGAGAACATGTTTATAAAAGTAGATGTAATTAACAAGATTTTTTTTTTATAAACTCTCTTTTAAATATTTTCCCACTTAAGTGGTCTTTCATATGGTAATTCCCAATTCTTATAAACCCAGCCTACTCTTACCCCTCCCCCCTCCTTCCACTTCTTTTTTCCAATTGTAATCTATATTTAATTTTTGACTTCGGTGTATACTTCGTTCATGAAACATGTATTGGTTGTATATAATAAAGTGAAGTTAAAAAAGTTATTTGTTTTTTAATAAAATAAAGTTTAATCGGATAACATTATTTTATCTATTTCCATTGTATATCAATGCATACGTACATAATAAAATGTAAACATTATATTTATTTATTAATTGGACAATTTGCATGGCGCCGCTTTTGTGAGATATCACCTCAGGGGCGCTATATTGTAATAATCTACCTTTATATATAGATTTTTACTCTCCTGATGAAGGTGTATATATAATCTAACTTTAAACTTTATTAGATACAGTAACAGTTTTAGGTAAAGAATTACCACCAGTTGGAGTAAAATTCACACCTTTTAATTAAACCGACTGCTAATCACATTGCACAATTACCCTCCTTTTATCCATAAACACGGGTACAATTAATCAATATGTAATAATGTATTATTTCAGTCAAATTTGTTGTAACTATCTTTAATTGTTGTGACAAACTATACGATATTGATTTAACTTATAGACATTGACGGTTGTAACACATATTTAAGCACTGCAAGTCTCCTATGAGCAAATTATATTAGGTACCATAACAGTTAATATCAGTTGTAGACATGTAGTCAATAATAGTGTTTCATTTGAAATAATCCATCACAAATACGTAAAATTTCATTTATTCAAACAACTGTCATTCTTATTATGCCTAAATTGAGCATGTTATTATTCATTAACTCCTTCCTGTTCCGTGTTTTAACAATATATACTCACCCTCTCTCTGTGAATGACCTAATATCTATCTATTATCTATCTATTAAATGTAACTGTTGTTAGTATCACTTAAACTGGACGCAGCCCAACCAAGTGCCGCCCGCAGGGCCTAGCAGCAAAAACCCGCGGAGCGGGTTTTTAACTGCTAGTACTTAAAGATTACAGCCAAAAACATGTTTGTAGCTGTCAGTCGAAGTATGATACAGTTTAAAATGACGGAAGTTGATAAGATCGAATAAGGTCAGTAGTTAGAGCAATGCCCCGGCAAGGCATAATACCCGAGTTCATTCCCCAGAGGTCACCGAATCTTCGAAATTTCGATTATCGCGTATTTTAACGTATTTATCAAGGTACGCCTTTGAGAAGAATGAGTATGTGAAGTATCAGGTTACGGCATGGGCCGCATGATGCGGCATTCCTGCGGCCTGCAGCTTCTCGCTCCTGCCCTGCTAGGACCCCTACCTCATGCACCTCCTGCACCCGCTCCCGCTCTGCTCCTGCGCTCGGAACATCGATCACTGGACATTTTTCTCACGGCCCCGCGGCCACTAAGCCACCGTCCTGTCACAAATGCCAAACGATTCTCCATCGGCGAAATGACCAAATTACAATCACGGAAAAACTAACATCAACACTTAAAACGTTTGTTTCACTTGATCTGGAACAAAAAGCAGGCAAAAGCGTGTACGATTATTTAATCAATTAAGATAAACCCCTGTGTTAAATTAATCTCCTGTAAAAATTAAACTTCCGTTTCAAACTAAACTCCTGTATTAAATTAACACCTGCATAAAATGAAACACTTGTATTAAAATAAGTTCAATTAAATTTCTGTAAAGTACTGTTCAAATCCCGGCAAGGCAAGTTTTATTTGATCTATTTGTGTTATTTCAGAAATTAATCAATTAAAATAATATTCCAGAGTGGAAAATAAACTCACTCTCGTCCTAGTAAGGCCCCCATTCAGAATTGAAGCGTTACTTGAAATGAATTTAACTGTTTTTTGTGACCAGATCTGAATGGCAAGGTACTTTCCCATCTTCCACATACCCATCTTCTTTCCCTCCTCACTACTTTCAGCATTACAACATACCCCAATTGGGAATGCTATAGTTTCACTAGCTATTCTTGTGACTTATTAACTTTATATGATTTTTTTCTGATTCTGTCCAGAGCCAGTGGGGGCTTCCGCACTACCAAGTTATAGGTATTTTATGAAGCTTGCAAAAGTTTGGAGATGGAAAAAATGGACAAAAGAAGCAGGTTAAGAAGAAATAATTATTATTTTTTAAACCGTGTCTTTTAAAATGTTATTTTTCTTCTTCTTTTACTGGCTTTATTGATTCTGCTCCTTCAAAAACTTATCTAAATTCAACGCTTCCTAAATCTGTCAGTAAAATTGCAATTAAATCTTCTCATTGTACATTCCTGTCATCTGCCTCAGAACAAGTTTCACCTAGTGAGGTAGGTAATGCAAATCATACAATTAAATTACGTAGAAAATTAATTATGCTAGTTTCAAAAATAATCTACCAATATTGTTGTTTTTTTTTTATACGAAAATGTTAAAATTTTATTTCAATAAACGCCGATTTATCTTCACTAAACTGAAAATTGCTATACTTACTAGTAAAGCAACGTTATGCATCATTGAATTAATATCACTTTATGCATGATACCAGATATGTGTGTTCTTTTTTAAGGAAATTCCAAAGCAGAATCCATAAAACCCCGTCAAAAATAACTAAAACAACACAAAGGCCTTCGATAAGCACCTACCTGAGCTTTAATATTGAAATATTCAAGTGTAAATATGTAAGATTGAATACCGTCATCACATTTTTTTTTAAATCAATGAACAGCATCGTTAAAGAGAATAGCATTATTTTTCGTCTGACACTATGGGACAGTGAGACACCTCCTAATGGATATCGAATGAGACAGCGAAGGCATCCGATGATTATTTGCCCTTAAGGCGAGGTATTAACGTCATAATCCACTTGTCACAACACATCTTTGCCGAGCCACCGCGCATCATCTTCGGTCGCGGGATAATCACACGTGACATGTGAACAGAAAGACAAACATGTCAACACTGAACTTCAACACAACACATAGACAATGAGCAACGGATAGTAGACAACCTGAACAACAAAGATAGTGCTTTGTATCGTTGTTATAATGACAGCGCGTTAAGAATCAATACAAGTCGAGATGATTTTTCGGCGGGTTTTGGATTTTACCGCGCGTTGATATCTTTTCATACAAAATATTCTCCGCAAAGAAACGCAGATTTCCTTTACAACAGCGTCAGTTGACAACAAACTATTAATTTATTTTACACTGGATTTTAACATATTGTTTGTGCATGAGTGAGAAGAATCCAATTGTAAAAACTCCGATAAGAATTTTATGTAATGTGTAATATGTGTTATAGTAAATAATCATAATGTGTAAGGTAATTTTATAACTGAGCACCAATATTTTTAACGGGTAGTCATAATACAGATCAACAATTGGAAGATAAAATTGTGTTTTTTTAACGCAAAAGAATAAAAAATTATTTGATTATTTTCTTGATTAACAAAGGGTTGGCCATTATTTATGAAGATACATTGTTATTTAACACACGTATCGTGAAATATAATTAATTTATTAATAAATTTAAAAGTGAGTTTTGGCAACCCTATCGAAATTAGTAGAAAAGTGCCGGCGCGGTTCTGTGACGCAAAGGAACTCTACCAAAATTCAACAGGTTGCGGGCGACTTTTTGTTACCGAATTAAAATAGCTGGGCTCGTGTAATGATTTGTTTTGTCATTCCGTAACCAATAAAAAAACGCGGAATGAGTGCAGGGATCGTCATTTACACTTTATTGCGATACTTAACATTTAATATCTTGTAATCTTAAAATGCCAAGTAGTTATGCTCGCAATTCTAAAGTAATGTATCTTTTTTATAAATGGCTTATGGCTACCACATGCTTCACTTGTTTGAATAATTATTTTGTTTTATTCAATAAAGTTTTCAAATACACAACCTTTCAGAGTATGAAATGTATAGCTGTGATATATTAAAGAAATTAAAACAAACACTAGTTTAAGTGTTGGGAAAATTTAAAGAATTCAAGTAAACATATATAAAGTGTTATAATATTCATGTTAAATTTAAGCAAACTCTATAAACCTATGAGAAGTGTTTATAATATTGTAAATAATGAAAACCCAATAAACCTGTAAAAGTGAAATTATATTCATTTTAAATATAAGAAAACCCCGCAAACCTATAAAAATTCACGGTTTATTTGTGGAAACCCAGAAAACCCATAAAAATTGTTATAATTTTCGTTGTAAATTTAAGGAAACCCAATGAACCTGTAAAAAGTGTTAAAATATTGTTAATAATGGAATCCCAATAAACCTTTGACAAGTGCGATAATATTGAAGGTAAATATAAAGAAACCCCACAAACCTATAAAAATTCATGGTTTATTTGTGGAAACCTATAAAAAGTGCTATAATTTTCACAGTAAATTTAAGGTAACCCAGTGAACCTGTAAAAAGTGTTATTATATTGTAAATAATGGAATCCCAATAAACCTTTAGTAAGTGCGATAATCTTCATAGTCAATATAAGGAAACCCCGCAAATCTATAAAAATTCATGGTTTGTTAATGGAATCCCAGTAAACCTACAAAAATTGTTATAATTTTCATAGTAAATTTAAGGGAACCCAGTGAACATGTAAAAAGTGTTATAAATGATATAAGTGATCTAAAAAATTATAAAATTGTAATATTGATAAATTTAATGAAACCCAATAAACCTATAAAAAGTGTAATAATATCGCCAGTATTCGGGAAGGTCCCACGGGCCGCGGTAATGTATGCAGATGGAGAACATAAAAAAACGCGCTGTCAAAATATTTCCAAATCCTATCCAACCCACAAAGGGACAGCTTTGGAAGTAGCGCTGTGTTTAATAGTTGATTGAATATAAAAGGACGTAAAAGCTCGCTCGTTCTGATAACAATGCTCGCCATAATATGGAATATTAAATAAATTAAACCTCTGTCAGGAGTCGGGACTGAGTTTTTTTAATATCGAGTCAAATATTATTAATAGAATTTGACACCATCCTAAAATGAGAACGTACTTATTGTATAAAGGGACGTAATTGGTGTTATTAATCTTTTCAATCCTTAGGGGAAGTGCTGATGTGTTCATCGGGGGTAAGTGTGATAAATGCTTGTACCCTTAAAGAATTTTGTTATTTACAAATTGTTTTCATTGTTTATAAAAAGATAGACAAAAATTCTCGGTTTTCGAATAACCAAACATAATATATGAATATTCCTTGTACCATAATTATGTTAAGCTGAAAATATTGCTTTTGCAATTATGGAGGACTCTGCTAGCTAGAAAAAATAAAGACATGACGCCTAGATTAGAACCCGGTGTATTTGTCTACTCAGCTACTGACCGGTGCTATATGGTCTATCTTGAATTCATGTTGTAAGAATTCAAACGATTGCAAGAGCTTGAGGCCTCGAAAAGAACAATTTAGTGACACATCGAATTTTCGACTAAGGTTTCGGAATATCCTGTTTAAACTTTTACCACTCAATAGAAGAAGAAGAAAAAAAAGTATTACTAAATGTGGCATTTGTTTAATTATTAAATGGTATTTTAAATAGAAGCTTTGAAATTGGCTTGAATGGAATATTGGAATGTTGGAATGTCTACGACACCACTTGTTGCCATCCGATTCATTGAATTGAATAAAATAATAAAACCAAGAAGTTATTAATCAAACATTTACACAAGTTTGCTAACAGAGAACACGTTTTTGCTTTCAAATCGGAATTAATTTTATATTTCCTGAAATGCGAACCATTAATAAAATGAAACATAATATAAAATTTAAACCTCTCCGGTGATATCATTAGCGGAATTTAATTTTAAGAGCAATACTTTTCATTGCCGTCATCATAATAAAATGCCATAGTTTAAAATGCTTCTTTGGCCATTCGCATTTATTGTCCCAATAAAACTCAATCTCATTAACACAACACCGTGATATACAAGGTTAAGACTACACAAAACCCACAACGGTGATAATTTGTCGGGTCATTATTGACTAACAGGCATAATACATACCAACATAAATAAAATTATTTATGGACGAAGTAAATCATATTAGTAGAACGTAAAATACTTGACTCGTAATATCGTCTCTGGGGTTAAGTAAACAAACAAATAATAAACAGCTACATTAAGAGTCCTCGTTAAGTCCTGCCATCGTTGCCACTATTAAATTCCATGTGTCGACTAGGAAAACATTACAAAATGTTACATTCTTCTGCAATACATACACTACCAACTATCAGACACACTCATTAACCAATAGGATGCATGATCTGGGCAACAAGTTTGGAGTTACTATTGATATATTTATAGACTTAAGCGTAATCTACACTAGAACTTTGTTGAATTCTACAAATTATAGTAACGTTGGTAAAGTAGTTTTAGTGATTTGTCTTATATGTAGTATTGTTCTAGTTTCTATATTATTTAATGTTACTGTTACATGTTTTAATAATATTGTTACATATTCATTTTATCTGTTCACTGTATTGATGTAGTTGTATTTAGTCTATGGTTCACTGCTATATCATTATTTAAAAAAACTTGAGTGAGTTAATGCATAGATTTTTCGTTTATAAGAAGTTTCTATTTCGTATGAATTAATTTCTTTCCTGCTTAGATTTTTAACAATAATTATTCCCAATACGTTATGTTAGTTTTTAATAAAGTAAATTAGTAATTTATACTAAATTATAAATATTAATAATACAACGTATTCATCTCAAAGATTTCTCTATCATATGTTGAATTCACTCTTCCCATTTAATAAAATTAATGTTATCACCTCAGAAAGTGTCCTAAAATAGTCACCATTAGGATATATTAATAAATGTATAGAATTCTATCCTCAACCCGTGATTAATTAATTAATTTTGTTGAAACCGAAACTGCGGCCGAAACTCGTTTGTGTGCCGAAATGGAAAAAGAAACTTTGGTCGGCCACTAAAGAAAATTAAATCGAATCTGAAACCTCCTGACTCAAAGTTAAATGCATGGACAACTACGTTATGTGGTGATCTAACCATTTAGCCGTATCATAACTTTAAGTGTTGATCCTCCGTTAAAATTCAACGGTGATTAATCTCGAGTATTCCCAAAGCTTCTTTGTGACATACCGTCCGCCATTATTGTCAAATTATGTCAGTCCATTGTCAGATAAGTATAATTTATGACCGCAACCAACTAACGAATTGCCAAATTATGTTCACCAGTGAAAATAAACATGCTGTCAGGTTCCAGCCTGAGTCAGTCAAAGAACAAAACCATCGCGAACGAAACTAATACTCGACAAATAAAATAAAACTAAGAGTCCAAAGGTAGGAAGCATAGATGAAATAGTGTTTATTGACACGGCTTGAGATAAAGGCGGTAGTGGAACCTTCCGACACGTAGTTAAAATTTTAAATTATGTTGGATGATTAATTTTATGGTGGCAAATTTATCACCATACTGAATAAACCATTCATGGACAAACATCACGCCTACAATGTTATATCAGCAGCACAATTTGTTGATAATTTCATTCAATTTTCACAACGAATTTGGTTGAATGCAGCAATAACAATAAGTGAATAATTTACTACCCGGCTTCACCCGATATGTATCAATGTTGGTAATATAGCTTCCATTTTTAATTTTCTGCTCATCGTTTGGAGTTTTAACGGAAACATACAAAGTGAAACAGATCAAGGACGGGTTGTTTCGGAGAATTCGAACAATTCATCAAATCTCATCGTTCATTTTCGGGTTCTGTGAAAGTCCTATACAAGTTCTGTTATGATATCATTATAGGCTAGTTGCTTGATAGAACTGAAATAATAACAGAACTTGAAAAAATCTTTCACAGAACTTGAAAATTAACTTTGAAATTTGAAGAATTGTTCAATTTCGAACATTTGAATTTTTCAATCAAATCAAATTTCAAAACTTAACATTCAAGTTTCGTTATTATTTCATCATAGGACGGTTGTTTCAGAGTATTTGTATAGTAACAGAATTTGAATAGGTATATGCATCGAAAATTAGTAATTAATTATTTCACCCTTTTTTTCGCCCAAATGAATAGCCCATTTTCAGTTAGGATATGTATTACATATTTTGAATCTTTGTAAAAATATTTTTTTACATTTAATAAACGCTGTTTGGTGGTTCGTTTTAGGAATGAGCGATCAACGACACTAAGTTAATTTGTTTTGATGGGTGTAGTCAATAAATAATCTGGTAAGTAGAGTTGAACTGGTATAATTTGTATGTCTGTGTGAAGTTAAACGCTTGGAAGGTAGATTAATAAGGACTAGGAACATAAAACCCAACTGGTACCTATATGGTTTTATTTTCATGCGCACAAATATGCTGTCTCATTCGTATTCTGTTGTCTCTTTCATACATTTAGACGTTAACGTTCGCTTATATTTAGCAAGTTTAATGGTCGTGTAGTATCCAGACACGAATAAGCGTCGGCCGAAAAATCATGTTTCCTAAGTACCTACGCTTCTCCCATTTCTGTATGGCGTCAGACCTCAGTCCGCAGTCTATCTAAGTATCAGGTGTCAGAGGACATTCGGAATATGGTCCTTCTTTGTTCTCCGAGACATCCCAATAAACTGGGTCTGACCTTATCACGGACAACTGCGACTGCGACAGTGCCACACTGTCCGACCGTCTGTGGTGTCTATGAACCATAATAACATACTCCATGACATTAGCTCAACATTAGCTGCTGTGGCTGGTGTAGGTACCTGCAAAATATATATATACACATTGTGTACAATGGCTGAATTCGATCTAGGACAGGTAGGTTGGTAGTACGTTTTTTAGTAGAGAGCAACTCAATGTCAGGGCAATTTTAATAAGTTGTGGTATACACACATTACATGCGATTTAACTTAACGTGGATTAGCAAGACTTTTTAAAATATTATATGGAGAGGTTACGAATAACATCGCAATAAGCGAAACATGTTGCTCGTTCAATCATGAAGAACTCAGAATAGACTATTGAATGTTGTCTTCATGATTTGGACAATAACAACCAAGAGCACAGATAAAAACGGGACTGCAGGCCCTTATCGAATGAGTTGATATAAGTTGTTCATAAAAATCATTTTGTTTCGAATTTCTTCATTATACATACATGATCACGTGTCCCGATTCAATCGGAAAGTTCTAACATTTTATTAGGCAGCAGCCTGCTGTCGTTCAACAATACTCATTTTTATCAGTGCTCAATTTTTATTACATTTTTTTCAATTATTATCAAATTTTCCCTTTAACGGGTGCTATGAACGGTTTCGCGAATTACATCTCCAAATATTCGCATTTAACAAAAAATTCTGTTACGTTGACATTAAATATTGTAACGGTAACATCATCAAATCAATATTTAATCTATTAAAGTTTTAAACTTGATATCTTTTGCCATTCGGACGTCTAATCTATTCACTAATATTGCGAATTTCTCCAATACATTCTTCCTCATTATTAACATTATTTCATGTAAAGCTTACAAGAATATTGTGACAAGATTCATCGCTATACCGCAGATGCATGAAGAAGTACAAAAGGTAATTTACTTAACGTAGAGGAAAGTACATTAGGAGGAATAAGTAGTAAGGTCGAGATGTAAGTGAGGTTCCCGCATTCCTTCTGATTCCTCTGCCGCCGCCGTCCAGATTAAAGCACGGAGTTATAGCCCATTGTCCTCGGGGTTCGTATACTATTTTATTTTATGTCTAGTGTAAATAATTTATATTTAATATGCCCACAGAAGTTGCGCAAGAGAAACGAACAGTACTGCTTAATTAAAACATATTTCAAACCTCTCAACCAAACGCGCAAAACGTATTATTTCCTCAAACCAAATTAGCTCAGCAAACAGCCTGGCTTTTAGAGGTAAATAAATGACAAGCGCTTGACCTTAAAAATCGTTTAGAATTTTACTAGATCTGTGATAACTATCAAATGTCAGTATCACTCTAATTGAAAGACGACCTTGCCGATAAAAAAAAAACATCTTCGGCATTCCAATAGTGGTTAGTACTACCTACATATTTATTTTCTTCATTAGATAGATGAGTTTATTTGGCAGATCAAATTATTTTTGGAGTCTGTAATTTTTCAATTTTTTTTATTTTAATTCTTTATTACACTTTATGTGGTCTACTGTGAACATCTGTATATTTGTATATCTGATGCTTATTATTTCATAACATTATAATTTTTACATTTTGAATTTGCTTAATCTAGGTACATTTTTGATTTCACTAGGAGGAACTAAGCTATACTTTTGTGTTCCTTTATCCACTCGAGTGATTTTCGGCTTATTATGCCGGGTTTGCAAAACGTCTTGCGTGATCGCACGCCATAATATGCCATTTTTGACTCGGGATTCGCGCTATTACAATTTTTTTTATTTTTTTTTCTTATAAATACTAAAAATATAGGATAAACGGTAAAATAGAGGTGAATTTTTTGGCCATATAACACTATAATCAGTTTATATGTCTACATATCAAAATTCAGATACATGATTTTTTTTTAAATGAGGGCGAGAAATTCCCAACTTGATCGCCAATCACTTAACTCATATTTCAGTTATTGACGCGAGCAATCGTATAAATGTATGAACGCGTAAAGGAAACAACTTAAAATAATATAATATTATGGCTAAGATTATCAGTGACAGTTTCATTTGATTAACTTTTTTGCTTTCTTATAAAATTATTTACAAAATAAATAAAAACCAGTTTTGTGATTGAAATCGAACGTTTCTAGACTCCGTTTGTTTAGCAATTTTAATGCCTATTACCTACAATATAATGTACACCAAAATATATACATTTTGCCTTGTAGCTTCCTCTTAAGTCAAATATAATTTAAACGTAAAATGATTAATGGAGAGATAAAATCATATTTTAAGATAAGTGCTTAAATATATGTGAAATTACTAATATGCTTCGAATCCGTCTCTTACATAATCAAAATAAAATAAAGGATTAAGCGTTCGTGTTATGGTTTATATTTAATTTTAATCAGGTGACTAATTGAATTATTAAAATAGAATCGAGTGTTTTTTTATCGCCTGATATCAAAAATCCTATTCACGAACACATCAAGAAATACGAGTTTTACGAACGCCATTAGGAAGAAATAAAAAAGGTTGTGAACAATAAAGCATTGTTCGAACTTCAATAAAATAAGGCTTGTTTTATTTTATAAATCACATTACTAATATGAAATGAAAGGATGAATGGTTTTGCAGAGTTCATAAATTTATATTAGGTGCCATTTGTGATTGTGTTCGACGATAAACTCTTATTAGTGCAATTATTATTGAGCGTAATGATTTTTATAAAAATATATAACATTATTATTAGTTTTAGAATGGTAAAAAAATGCACTAAGAATAATACCCTTTTTTGTGAAACCGCACAAGAGAACCAACTAACCTAACCTTGCCTAATCTAATCTCACTTAACCTAACACAACCATCTGGACCAGTGAGACTAATTGGGGTATGTTTTGAGGCTGAAGGTAGTGGGTTACTTGGCTAATCACATCTGATCACCAAACACGGCCAAAGCCATTCCAAGCAACGTTAACTATCCTCCTTATATTAGTTTAAATACTTGACATATCATTTTAGTTTTTACGTATTTCTGCGCAAATAAATAGGTTACCATTAATAATTGACTGAATAATTTGGTTTTCTATAGTTTAAAAGCCCATAAGACAGAAAAATGCATGGGGTCGTCGGAAGACCCACTTGGTTACAGACGTTTTGTTTGGCATCTTGGCCTGTCAAGAGAAAGTCAGTCATGTACATTCCTTAACACCCTGTGTACATCTAGTCGAGCTTTCGCAAAAAATTGCAGAGGAATTCATTTGTGCAAAAAAACTTTAAATAAATATATGTAGGTATCTACTCAGGTTTTTAAATACTATTTCAAGTACCTACCTACATAAATATGTGAATAACAATTGAAATAAACATCCGAATCAAATACTGACTAATCGCAATCACGTCGTTGCGTTTCAAACGAGAGCAATTACTACGGTAAAATAACCGCCACTTTTATCCTTTACGATTCAATGACTCAAGCCAAGATAGCACCTAAAATAATTATCTAAGTTTTTAATAGCGACTCGCGCTTAGTCACAACAATCATGAAATAATGTAACTAATAAAGGACTTGATACAAAAAATGATTACGTTTGGTTGATGATTTGATGCATTGGCAAGAGATACTTGATGGCCTCCGTGGTTGAATTATTACGATCCTCGGGTATGAATTCGGAGGGAGCGGGTTCCATTTCCGGCGTGCGCAAGTAAATATTTTAAATTTTATTAATTTGTGTTATTTCACAATTCATTAATTTTAAATAATGAATAGCATATTTGTGGCACGTTGTAGAGTGGAAGATATGTTCAGTATCGCACTGCTGAAATATCACCATTCAGAATCTAAACTATGTTTGAAATAGCTTTAGCCATGTTTGTTGATCAAATCTGAATAGTCAGGTACTTTTCTACCCTCTTCTCCATATTCTTCCCCTTCCCACTACCTTCAGCCTAACAACATACCCCAATTGGGGATGCCATAGTCCCACTGGCTCCAGAAGGTTGTGAGCTGTTGGGACCCTTCGGCGGTGTTCTCATAATAGTTGAATTGAGTGCTAAAGGCATACCATTGGTAGCTCCGTTATAAGTTATTCATATTTCTCATAAAGGAAACATATAACAAAACAGAAACATTTACCAAACATGTTTACAATAGAGCTCTCAGTGGCAGGACCATAAGAATACAGCGAATTTATTGTATCGATATGCTTTTTACAAATCTGAAATACTTTACTTAGTATTTAGGATACTGCCTTCCGAAAAATTCCACTGTTTTTAATAAAAAATTTACATCATTTTTATGAACGAGAAAAATCATAAATAATACAAATTATTCAGTTATGATTTAGAACTAAATGACATCGAAAGTGTATTATGATGGTATATCACTTATATCAGTATCTAAAAAGAGAGACAAGAACAAAAAATCACTCGAAACATTTTTACTAGGTAGGTACTTAATACATTCTAATGAATTATTAACATTTCGATAAGTAATGTTCATCACTAATGCTATAGGTATAAGACAATTTTTTTACAGGTACACTCATTGTTTTTTTCCTGTTAAGGTAAAACTTTAAAATATTTAATTTATTTTGTTCAAATGTTGTATTTAAATGCGTTATTATTTTATAAAAGGGTATTTTCATATTTATCTGAAATAATTGTTTATTTTATGGTTGTTAAGAACCGTTCCGACGTCTATTCTATTATCGAAATACAAAATTGGGTTTGCCGTGGGCGGAGAAGGTCGCGGCCCGATAAATCACATCCAACAGCTTCCAAACACTACCACCATTACCACCTGTTCCACCCATACCACCTACACCACCAATAACACCCATGGCACCCATAACCCCAATAGCATCAAATATCATAAGGCCGCTGGAAGAATGCCAGACGACAAATTAATATAAAACAATCAAAATTCTACGCAAAAATAAACAAAGCTGAAACATTTTCATATTTCAATCGTACGTATTATTCATAATTTGTTAGCAGAGTAAATAGATCATTCCTATCCTTGATTCACTGATTCACGCTGTATTTTAAAACGCCAGAAAATAAAATCAGGTGATGTTCTTATGACTTATAAATAAATATGAATACCATCTGTAGTTATGTTTAGAATGGTATAATTATTTTATCAAGTTGTAAGGAAAGTACTTAAAATGTTTAATTAATTTAGTAGAGGGAGAATGGTGGCAGGAATGAAGGACAAGTTTTACATATTGAAGAATTAAACATCCAGATTCAAATAACAAAGAACGGTATATTAAGATATTGGTACCACTCATAATTTATATATATGTATTATTATCAATATAGTACATGGTTCGATCTATTATATAATGTATTTTAGAAGATATGTGTTATAAAATCAGGTGAGACTCGTCCGGGCACTGATTGTCCCATATTAGGCCACTTGCATGGATTTCATACACATTTACATTTATTTTTATTTTTAAATAAATAAATCCATTATTTGGGCTCGTGTCGTCACTACATGAAAATGTCCCGTCTACTGAAAATGTTCCTATTAATTTTGTAAAATTCCACACTGATTTATTTTTTTTATATGGCATCACTTTGATTTCAGGCGAATTTTTGAATTCGTTCACTAGATTTATTGTTTGTTCTCTGCGAACTTTTCATTTGGTTTGAATTTTTGACAGATGTGAAGAGAACCCCGTACAATTTAGATGTCGGTACGTGTTTTAGAGGTATAATGGTTATGGTGCTGATTTTATCAAAATCAAATTTTGTAATATTCTTATTATTATTATAATTTACAAGTACAAGTATATTACATTGGATTTATTAATATAGACGTTGTACATAATAATGATTTACGATCAATAAGATGGATCAAGGAAAAAAATATTTATGAGATGTAATATTTTTGGTATGCCTCGTTATTCTGCTGTGTCATTCGTGTGGAAAACGTTCTTTTTTTTTAAATGATTTTCGGCTATGTAATCATTGTTTTTTCTCACCTATAAAATTATGTCCCGTCTTTCCGGTTTATAAAAAAAGGTCTGATTTTTCGGATTGAAATTTTCAAAAAATCCCCAGGGTTTCAAAAATACGATTAAAAAAAAAGAATAATACAGAATGTCTTAGAATATTTTCCTTAACCGGAAAAAAAATTAAAAAATATGATGCAAGTGGCCTTTTCTGCAAGGTGTGGAAACATGGACATTTGTGGAGCTCGTCAAACAAAATTTGGTGTTGGAGAAAAATGCTCAGGTTTCCATGAATAACCAGGCCCACAAATGTGCTCATTTTGAAAGTGCTAGGCATCCAAATTAAGTTTTTAACTGTTTGAAACATATTTTGTATACGTTGCTTGCCAAACTGGGGACTCCAGTACGTAAGTGTCTTTGGCTCCCCACCAGGAGCCTTGTTCACCATGGAAATTGAAGTGGGGGTCACGAAAAAGATATAATAATGTAAAAGCCTTACAACAAACAACTAAAAATCTTGAGAATGATTGGAGGAAGAACGTAGTTTTATTATAGAAAGACGTCGCATCTCTTGACTTCTTCCAAGGCTGCAGCCTGCAGTTTAAAGATTGTCATAATGATGAAAGATGAAAGGCAACCTCTCAGTAGAAGACGATGTTTTATTTAATATGTGAGATTGAACTAACTAATCTCCCCACATCCCGGAACAAACAACGTTATTACCATAATTAAATTAACAACCAATCGTGCTTGAATGGCTTCTGAACAGTTGTCTTGCGGGAAATAACACTTGTAAAATATGATTAGAAAAGCAATTACGTTCAGTTGTTTCTCTGATGCGAGAATCACCTCATAAAGCCTACATTTTACATTCAAAGTCAAGACAATAACAATCACCTTCAATGCCAATACATCCATCACCGACGTCAATGGGCAGTTATTCAATCTGTCGGGTGGTGTGTGTTCCATGGCAGACCGCATTGAAAATTAAACGATTATCAGTAACCACCGAGACAGATTATTATTATGCATTTTATAAATAAGCAAACATTCAATCTGATAACACATCAAACAAACGGAACCAATTTCAAATATCTACATTTATGTTGTTAATTTTTTAAGGCTGTATTCGTATGAAAATAGTAAATCATGCCTCACGTCAAACCCTGTAGTGAGTGAGTATCTCGTACGATTGCGCGTAGGTTGAAAACGTAAGAACACAACGAAAGGAGTTATTGGTGACTTTGTTTTTAATTCTTCATACATTTTGACTTTTTATTTATAATTTTTTTAATTATTTATTTACTGTTCAACAAATTATTTATTCAGCTACAATATGAATTTTCTATATTTTTCATTCATAACATTTGGGAAGGTGATTTTACAAAAAAGTTTTGATGTTATTTAAAGAGTAAATAAATATATTGTCCCTTTGAAGACAAAATACGATTCTCAAATGAAAGATATGAAACAGAAAAGGCAGAAAAGTTATGTAATTTGGTGCTGGAGTTCAGTCGCATCCAGGGCCCGATAAAGGTTTCCAGCCTCCCCATGCTAGAGTTATGTTAGCGATTTTGGATCGTTTTAAAAATAAAATTACACATTTTTAGTGCAATCGTCAGAATCATAAAAAAACTTTATATTCACACATTTTTAACGGCATTCATTGTTCCTGAAAATACCTTATTAGGGTAGATACCTTTGTGGTGTGGGTGATCACCCGAGATGCCCCCCCACAAAACACTTGCGCTCTAGGCTTCAGCTCAGTGAGTCTAAGGGTTAATCTGGCCCTGGTTGCATCTAGGAATAGAACCCAGGACCTCTTCCTATTCGGGGAAGCACTTTGACCACTGAGCTAATTCGACCATTGTGTCATTTTTAACTGTATCATACTTCGACAAAGACCTACCAACATTATTTGAATTATCTTAATTAAATATTACAATTTTAGGTCAGGTTACATTATCTACTGTTTTATAAATGTCATTTAATAGTACAATAATTCCTCTTGTCGTGCTATTTTGTGCTAGACCATCTATTCTGCCGTGCGGTATCTAAAACGTTGCAATAACTACTTTGTTTGGATTAGTGATTATGTGTACATTAAGATTGATTTCTGCGATGTCTGTTAATCTCAATAAGCTTCAATCGGCGGACTATCAATGCTTGTTAAACACATATGTTGTAGGTTCGCTGGTAGTTGATATCTAATAGTTCTGGTTATCAATAAAGAGGGAAATATTAACAGCTTTATCTATTCATATGTCAAATTTAAGTATCCATTGTTGCAAGGGGATTCCATTCATGCCGTATGTGCAATAAATTGCTTTATCACGACAAACTCTGGTTAGTTATGACAAGAATATGTATGTTATTAAAAACATTTTCATAGAAGGCAATTTAATAAATGCTTCAATGTATCAAGTTATTAGTAAAAACACGTGCACTTTGGGTTTAGCATGTATCTCAAAACAGAAAAGAACCTTTCGGATTAAATTTAACATTATTATCTTTCCTAATATAAAAATAAATGATTTTTAGCACCGTTCTTATATTATTTTACACACTGTGAGTACCTCCTTATTTATTGAATTCTCGCATTGCGGAAATATGTATATTTAAGCAATCAATTTAATATCGCCGTATTAAAATTATTGACTACTCCTCTCCTCGTTCAAATAATGCAACTACAGAAGGACCAATAAATCTCAAATTACTCAAGCTCCAATCTCCCATGCTTCATTGTTGAATGCTACTTTTTTACTTGTTGCGGAGATTTGTTATTAGTTTTTGTATCTTTTATTAGCCATAAATTACGCTCTCCTAAGAAATGAACAACTGTCCCTCGGTTTGCAATTTCAAATGAATCCTTATCAATGTGTTTTTATTAGTTCATTGTTTTTGTAGAGACGCCTCCTAGTGTTCCAATTACTACCATTACCCCTGTTAAGTTTCTTGTAAGGTTTCCGCTCCCCTGTAACCTCTATTTCTGTTATTTGCGAGATAAAAAGGAGAAGAAGTTACAATGAAACTTTTGACAAAAAGTTGTAAACTTTTTAGTGTGAATATACATACTGCACGAGAGTCGTAACTGCCTGGGCCCTTGGGATTACGGCATCTTCATAATGTGAGGCTGGCTAACTAAGCAAACAAGATGGGGAATATGAAGGTTGAGAAGTACCTGGCTATTCCGATTAGGTCAGTATTGAAAATGCTCGGGAGATATTTTCAATTTGTATGGATATTTCAGGCGACCAATTATTGCTTATAATAATTTGATATCCTTTGTGCTATGCATAAGAAACCTTGTCTTATAAACATTAGTGTATCATTATAAAAAAAATAATATCAATAAATTTATTTTCTTTTGTTCGTAATTCTTATTTTTGTTGGATACAATGATGAGCGTGTGACAGAAATGACGTCGATAAGTTTAGTTAAAAATACCATCTAAAATAGAGTTAGAAAACCGCGTTGATTATTAAGTAAATCGTGTTGATTGTCCAATCAGCTGAGTTATTGTAGGTTGTAGTGTCATCACATTTTCAGTTTGAATCAGAGTGTTTTCCCCTCGACCGTTAAGTTGTGATATTGTTCACGGCTACACACTCACCTTACACACATAACGCACACCTTTAAAGCTGGCAAACTGAAATGTTGACGTTACAATTTAGCACCTCCAAACACGATCTGACCAACAATCACAATGCAAATTGAACAACTTTAACATTTGTTTGCGGTACAAATAACTCCGTCCGATATCTGTTTACAGAAAGTGATGCACTGCGCTATACCGCGAAGCAAAATTATTCAATTTTCCGCCGAACACATTTTTTAACTGAATACACCTGTCGAAGTTGGGAAGAGTTTGTTTGAAGTGCATTATTTTCAGAACCAATATGTTTATGTTTGCGTTTGCGCATTTTGTTTCAAACGAAAACATTATGAAGCGGAACAGGCGATTATTTATTTCCCATTTTCATAGTAGGATCAATGAGAACAACGCTTTATTTTTAAAGTGGTTTAAGAGTGGTTAAATACGTTTTCCCGGTAAGACAGAGATCATGGGTTCGACTCCCAGCTGAGACAGTTATCCATTTTTATTTTTCTGTTTCAGGTATCGTTTAATTCAAAAATTATATTTTTTTAAAGAAAGGCGTACAAATACAATATTGGATTAAATCACCGATTACACATTGTTATTGCCTTTTTTGAAAAAAAATATGTTTTATACGGATAAAACTATTTATTCATATTCATATTGCTTATGTACGGGAGTAAATAAATAATTCATCTGAACATTTTAAAACATTATTTTTTTTTATAATCTGAAATTTATAAGATAAGGTTTTTTATGCATAGCACAAGGAATAAAAAATTATTATAATATCAATAATTAGTCGCTTGATATATACATTCAAATTGAAAATATCTCTCGAGTAAAAATAAAACAAACAAATAAAAATCCAACACAGTGTTGGAAATAAGCCGACGTAGCTCAGTGGTCTCAGAGCGCCTGACCGGACATCAGAAGGCGCGGGTTCAATTCAATATTTCAAGCGACTAATTATTGCTTATAATAATTTGTTATATTTTAAAACATGACTTGCAAAAAGGGTGTTTTCATAAAATAATTAAATTAACGCCATCGTATAACGAATTGGTGTACATTATGAATATCAAAAAATATGCTTTAGATAAATTGAAGGTTATACTATCGCTTCGCTTGAGTAGAATACAAATAAAAAAATAAATTACTCAATAAAAAAAAATATAAACTACTAAAAAAAACATTTTTTCAATAGAAATGTATGAACGCGTAAAGGAAAAATTAAAAAAAATACAGTATTATAGCTAAAATTATCTGCGTCAGTTTCACTTGATTGACATTTTTGCTTTCTTGTAAAATTATTTACAAAATAAATAAAAATCACTTTTTTGGTTCAAATCGAACGTTTCTAGACTCTGTTTGTCAAGCGATTTTAATGCCAATTACCTACAATATAAGGTATACCAAGAATATACACATTTTTGGATTAAGTTTGCTGACTTTGAATCTACGTCATGTGTACAAATCCCACTGATGTTCATCAAATCATTTCACAAAACGTTTTATATAAGGTCTTCAACGCAATTATTTCATTCGACATTGAATTACGAACGTTTTAAAAATAAGATTACTAATCCGTATTTATATGAAGAAAGAAATTTGATTCTGACGTAGGTACGTATTAATTTTAGTGAAACCATTGTATAATTATTACTTCGAGGGATTATTCATTGTCTTATCTTGTAGTGCCTGTAATAATTTTCATCATATCGAGCATATAATTAATATGCCACATAAACCGCATTGACCGCATTTATCAACAACGTAAAATTGCGAAATAACATATGCGTATATTTCTTATAGGTGTGGCTGATGTAAGCATAATGAGAAAGATTAAGAATGGGATGCTTACATGATTTGGGCATGTAGAGCGAATGAACGAAGAAACGAGTGTAAGGAGGGTGACATAAATACTTGAGTTAAGCCATGTCACGAGTCAGAATAATAGAAGAGTATATACGAGACGATGTATGAATGTGAATGAGGTAAGGAGTGTGTGTCAAGACCGAGTTGCTTGGCGGTCCATCTTCTCTGCCTACCCCTGCGGGGAAACGGCGTAATGATTAGTTTGTTTATTTAGAAAATTTCCTGATAAACAATTCTATTTTATTAAAAATCTCCTCAAATTTTTCACATTCCTGTTAAAAACGGGATTGTAGGCCATAAACGAATAATTTGTTAGGTATCCTGATAAACTTTAAGTAAAATACCAATGTTTTGTCACGATGTCCGCATACGTGCTCAACCATTATTAAGACCAACGCAGGTGGATGAACAAGTTCCGATATTATTACGAATTTATCAACACTTTATCAGGAAACGGTTTGCAGTCCCGTTTTTACTAGGGTGACTAAGAACTTGAAAAGATTTTTGATAAATCAACAATACTCATTTTTCTTTGTGTAGTGCATGCATTCTCATTTATTCATTCTTCAGTCTCATGCATGCATTCTCCTGTCTCATGCATACATTCTTCAGTCTCATGCATTGATTCTTCAGTATCATGCATCTATTCTTCAGTCTCATGCATTCATTGCAATATTCATAATTATGTAATTAAATCATCTTTGACTACATGTAATCGTCACCTCAGTTGGACCAGGTTCTAACAGAAACAAAACCATTTATTTTGCTCATTTCTATACCCAAAATAATTTTCATGTGTTGTATTTCCGTAAATGTTAGAATGACGAAGTTCTAACAACAAGCAAGTTTATTTTACAACGTTCTAACATAATTTTTAACCTTTTTTAATCGCGTATTTATGTTTGTATCTGACAGTTGATCATTGTTACAAGGCGCAGATTGTAGGACGTCACTTTGATTGGATAGGGACCGTCTTTGCAAACTATACCACCTCATATCTCAGAACAATGTAAGGTTATGTTACAACCCTGTCTCACTACAGTGAGGTGACGTAATGACAACGTATAGAATTGTTTACATAAAAGCATTAGCAATGTGTGAGGATGTATTTACGGTCAAAATCGAATAAAATTGATAGTGAAATGTTACGAGTTGAGACACAACGATTGCACCTAATTTTATCAGTCTAGATTAAACACACTTTCACTGCTAGTCTGAACTAATCTTTTGATGCGTTCTCGTTGTCATATCTTAGCGCCACTAATCTTTGAGCACTTCGGACAAATTAATATCGCCTGACTTAAAAGATTTATTACCCGGATTCACTGAGTTTCAATACCTAATATTTTTTTTTTTTTTTTTTTTTATTATTTTAATATAGATCATAGTTACATTAATACATACATTTTTTTGCAAAATATAATATTTAGGTACATAATTGGTCATGTTTACCTTATCAGAAAAGAGGAGCTCTTGTGCCTGATAAGGGAGCCACGATTCTTACTTCAGTGATTCAATGTTATGTGTAAAATATAAATATAATATATCCATATATTTTTTTAATATAAGTTTTTTTTGAAAAAAAGTTTGATTTTATTGATTTGTTCTTGTTGGTTCGTAATACAACGCAATTCGGAAGGGAGATTATTGTAGTTTTTTATGGCTTGGTAAATATAATGGTTTTGCATTTGAGTTGTTTTAAAGATTGGCGTAATAAATTGATTTCCATTTCTCATCAGTTTGTAAAATTCTTGATATTCTGTGTTATTTTTTTCTTTACACATTTTTATAATTGAAGTTTGCTTAAATATATCATCAATATTTGGTACTGGAAACATTTTAAAAAGCAATTTTGTTGGGAAAGTAGAGTTTTTTTTAAGTATTACCTTTATAATAATTTTTTGCGAGACTTTTACTGAGTTTAGGTTGTTTTTATAAGATCCTCCCCAACCTATGATTCCGTAAATAAGCAGGGAGTGGACAAGAGCATAATATACATTTTTTAGTATTTTCACATTTAAAATATTTCTTAACCTAACAAATATATATATACATTTCCTTATTCTCTTTACTAACTCCGTAATATGGCTTTTCCATTTCAAATTTTCATCGATGATCACACCAAGATATTTAATTTCAGAAGAAGAGTTGATTACAGTACAAATAGGATTAAGTAGTTTACAGTTGACATTGTTACAATTTTCATCATGGATTATGATATTTACTTTGTGTTTAGGTATTTTTTGTAGTGAAAATAATACATATGTTGTTTTTTTGGCATTAAGTGTGAGTAGGTTATTATCAAACCATGATTTTAAGATATTAATACATTCATTTGCAAGTTTGTTAACTAGTTCCCATGTTTGACCTATATGTTTTAAGTATTGATAAAATGTCGTATTGTCTTACTTTTGATTGATTTGGTACAAATCTACATAGCTTACGAAGTTATCCTACCAGCTGAACATTTAAAATGATCTAGAAAATCCTGAGAGAAAATTAAGAAAATCGTGCCATTTCAACTTAGAGTTCATAACTTTTTAGTGACACTTTCAAACTAAAATGATAAAACTCATGTATCGTTTAAAAGTCACTTGGATACTCGCTTGTACATAGTTTGCATGCAGTCCGCAATACTTTCAACTGAACGGAATATAGATACGAGAAGGCTGTAAAAACATACCTCAATACTAATAATAATGATTAAGGCGATGCACTACGTCGTGTAATATTTTAAATTGAGCCGCTATCAATAACAACCCTTACGTAGATGGCGATAAGGTTTAAATTCCCGCTTAACACCATCCGCCAGTTTTTTTTATTTTTTTATAGTGAATACTTCACAAGAGTCCCAACTGCTCCCGTCTGGAGCCAGTGAGACTATGGCATACCCAATTGGGGGATGTTGTGAGGCTGAAGGTAAGTGGGGAAGGGAAAGAGGAAGGTGGGGAAGTACCTGGCTATTCAGATCTTGTCACTAAACACGGCTAAAGCCATTTGGAGCAACGTTTCAATTCTGAATGGTGGTCTTACACCAGGGCGATACTGGTAGTATCTTCCACTCTGGAACGTGACGCAAATATACTATATATTATTTTAATTAATTAATTGTGAAATAACACAAATTATATATGTTTTGATTTATGCAAGAAAAAAACATGGCCAAAAAGTGCTTTTTATATTATTTTGTGGATGTTCAGGCATAAATATTGAATTTTTTTTCGATAATTTTATAAATAACTTAATTTTCCACATTATACAATAAAATTATATCCGAAAATGGGTTCGTAAGTAGGAGATTTTGAACTTAAAAGCAGTTTTCATAGGCCTTATACATTACTTTTTTTCTGGGCTTATAAAAAGACTTATCTAAAAAATCCTCGATTATTTCAAAGGCCAAAATGTATTCTACTCGCCGTATTTAATTAAAGCATCTGAAACATTTCTAGGCGACCAAATTTACAAACCAAAAACACATGATTTTGCATTACTACGTATGGCATCGCCTTAAGGTTACCATAATTTACCATTCTTCTGCGTGGGTTATTATGTAATGTTAAATGAAAATTTTACTTTTGATTATGTACATACTATCACATTATGGTGATTTATTTTTGGGCTACTATGCCGTGTTGGGCTACCTCCTTCTTTAGCCAACGTGTCGGACATCATTACAGTGTCCATCATCAGGGCAGATTTGTTCCAATACGTGTTTAGCGCAACACCACCACAAAAATAAATCAATTTAATACTTTTTATAAATCTTAAATCATATATTATTAATATAAATAAATATAACTATATACATTTTATTTATTTATTTATATAACTATATATATTTGTACAACTATTCAATCTGTCTCATTTTGAATGACGGGGTTTAAAAAATGTTCGATTTTTAAGATTTGCATTTATCAAGGAACACTGAAATAAATTCATCGGTTGAACAATCGCAAGAATTTAAGGAAGTCGCTCCAATTACAGGTCCCTTGTTCACTTCGCTCCCGTCTGAATCCGATCTCGGGGCCTTCCACCTTTCCAACTCGGGAACAGTGGTAACAGATTCTGTCTTATTAAATAACCAAGTCACCGATCCCGAGCCAACCGAACAAAAGAGAGAAAAAGCTGGAAACCGTGCATAAGAAAGAGATGAATATATTCTTTCACGTTTCGTTCTTGTTGAGAACAAGATCCGGCTATCAGAGATACACATCGTCTCGAATGTCTTCGATATTTAAAGGGCAGTTCGAAGATCGTTGTAATGAAAAATCTCAGGTAGAACGAAGAACTGAAGAAATGATGTGGGTATGATAATCGTGGAGTGGCGCTAAGTGTGTATTGGTAACAATAAAGTTTAAAGTTTACATCGCTACAGGATCATTTGTTTGACGGATACAACTATCAATAAGAACTAAACAAACGTTGTCGAGAATGTCACAATATGAAACATTGCCTGATGATAACAATGGTATTTTGAAAACACTTGATTCTTTATGAATTGTGAATGCTGTGTTGTCATTAGATTTTTTAACAATACAAATCCCTTTAGTAGGCATAAAAGTATGTATAACAATTTTATAACAAATAACTTCGTGTTCAATTCTGTTGTGGAGAGAATTCAATAGACTGGGCAATGAACTAATAGATGTGGCTAATATTTTCAATTGAAATTTTGACACATCCAAATTAGTTCAGCACTACACTCTTTCCAGAATTTCTTTTTAATGTTTTAATTATTTTTTACTCAAATTCGAGGGTTCTTCAACGTTAGTGTGATAATAACTTAAAAAGTAAATTGTATTCTACGCTTCATTTTATAGGGTTTTAAGTTCGTATTAATTAATTTCTTTCCTTTATTAACTGCCAGCAGATATCCCCATGCCTTTCAAACAAGCGACAAGATATCAAAACCGCACCTTCAGTAAAAAGGATCATGTCAAGTCTTTGAAGAAAACGCGTTGTTTTATCGCAAGTTTCCTTGGGAAAGGGGACTAACTGAGGCACGTTAGGCTGCGTGAAGATTATATCTGTTTAGTAAACTGAGCGAGTAGGTTTTCTCGTCTTTTTTATCCTCGAGTGATTCCGTAATGGAAGCAATTTGTAGTGCAAGATACAACTCACACTTTAGGCGCGGAGATTGGTGGGAAAGTATTTAATTGACGTTGTGGGCAGTGGGTAGTGGGCAGTGGGCAGACTGGGTACTCTGGGTAGACACTGGTACTGGCAGTAGGTACTGCTACTTATCCGCCGATCAACAGCCTTTTTATTCTCTTCTCTCCCTCTCCACTTCATTCAAGATCCACAAGTATCGTTTTTACCTACTCTTATATTGTGGTTATTTACGGCTTTTTGTAGCATGGCAACACATTCCATTTACACGTTTTGAACGTAATTTTTACTTAAAGAAATTTATTTCTTCATCAATTATTCATTTTGATTAATTAAGTTGGTTTAATTTATATACTGATGAAAAAACGATTGGTTTTGCACCGTAATGGGATACGAAATCGAATTAATGAATTAACGAAGTCAATGTAATGTAGTTTTTTAAACAGTAACATTTTACAGGGTTTTCCAATAAGAGGTGTTATTTTGAATAGCCCGCTATTTCGGTAGATGTTACTTTTGAAGTTGTTATTTTTTGACATTTGACAAGTAACTACGTCATTAATAAAAATGGAACGATACACGCTTCAACAACGCATTGAAATTATTGAAATTCACTTGAGTGAATCAAATGCAAATCATCTTGAGTAATAAGGCCCATTTCCACCTCGGCGGCTTCGTTAACAAGCAAAATTGTCGAATCTGGGGCTCGGAAAACCCAAGAGTTATTGTTGAAAAGCCTCTTTATCCTCAACGTGTGACTGTTTGGTGCGTTTTATGGTCCGGCGGAGTCATTGGACCTTACTTTTTTGAAAATGAGGCTGGAGCAACAGTTACGGTGAATGGATTGCGCTATCGAGAGATGATTAATGATTTTTTATGGCAGGAATTGTATGGTATTGATCTGAACAACGTTTAGTTTCAACAAAATGGCGCTACGTGCCACACAAGCAACAAAACCATTGATCTTTTACGATTGAATATCAAAATAACACCTCTTATTGGAAAACCCTGTAGTATACAGTAGTGAATGATGGAAGAAGTCGTAGACGCCTGAGAAAGACATGAGCAATAGCGAAGCATTGCGGCATCTACTGTGAATAAATAAATAAATAGAGTGTTGAATAAATTATAACGTTATTAAGATGATGTTTGCGCACTTGATATAGATAAGCAGCTGTAACTTAACAGGCAAGATGATTATAGATGATGATCGTTGCATATTATAAGAAAAGGATATGAGCTTTAATGACCAAGTGTGCAATTACTTATCCGACCAGTTTGTGTTAATTTCATGTTCGATAACTTGCTGAATGCAGGTGTCGAGTCATTGGCTCAATCTGAAAAAAGGATAATTGATATAATTATGTTCCTACGCGGTGTCGCCCGAGACGCCAAACTGTTTTCCATTGCGGAGGATTTTACATAATGTACAGATAAATCATTTTAAAGAGGAGTACACATTTTAATGTTTAAAGTTTCAAAAATGTTGTTATAAACACCCACCCTTCTTACCTCGCAAATACTTATGGTACTGAGTGCGTAGCGACCAGGGTTCATAGAAAAAGTATTTAGCAAGGTTAACTCATCGAGGGGGTAGAGTGGTGATTGGCTAGAAAATCGTGACGTAGATGGAAGCCCATTTTCCACTTGGAAATTTGAATTTACTGCTATACAAGTGGCATCAATCGACTCAGAATACATTTGCAATGATTTATTTATAATGCGTTGGTAATACTATACTTATTATTATGTTAAAACTAATGTTCACAACAAATATGTAGAAATTAACTTGGCTCTCCCAAAATAATATTATGTACCTAGTGAAAATTGAAAGAGATTGTTTCTTTCGGATTCCTACTGGTCTTCGATCTACGTCACGATCAATTCAATCCAACAATGCTAGTTTTTTTTGTTTCATTCTTCTGCTTACTAACAAAACAATACTATTATTAAACTAGCTAAAGACCCGACGTTGCCCGGGTTTTAGTTTTTAGAAATCACATGTAGACAGTGATCTTCTTCTTGTTTGAAGGTCAAGTGTACAAAATTTCATCAATCTCAGAATAAAACTGTAGATTTGAATAAAAAAATCCACGCCGCCCGCCCACTCGATCGCCCGTCACAGACACTCTTCTTTATATATACATATTTTTTATGCGAGTCTTAACTGCTCCCAACCGCCTGGAGCCAGTGAGACTATGGCATCCCGAATTCGGGTACTTTGTGAGGCTGTAGGTGGCGGGAGAGAGAAAGAGATGGGAAGAGGAAGGTGGGAAGTACCTGGCTATTCAGATCTTTGTTTTTTGTTTGTTTTTGAAGCTTTATATAGATGTAAATGATTAAGGCTAATGATAAATTCGCCAAAGTTTGTATCATTTTTTACGCTTTATATTTACGTTACTTTTAGGTTTTAATTTTTAAGTTTCCACCAATACGAAATTACTAGAAGTAGGGATCTACTATTTTTAGAAGTCTTCCTGACGAGTCCCCAGCATTTCAATAATCTTGGGTACTATTTATTTACTTCGTTGTCACTTTTATAATACTTATTCCTCCATACTGTAAATTAAAAGAAAGCTTTCCGGACTTCAATATTATTAAGATGATCAAACTTGATTTAACACATGTACGCCTCAGGAATGTAATTTCCATCGAAATCAGTTCGCAAATTCTACACCTTAAAGCCATGCATTTGGGTAGGTATTAGACCTCCAATATCATTTCTATCGAAATCAGTCCGCAAATTGTATACCTTAAAGCCATGCGTTGGACTAGGTAATAGACCTCCAATTGTATTTTTTATTCGAATCCTTTAAATTTCATTTGCTTATCCGAATGTTAAACGTGTCATTAAACATCACCAGCAGTAAAATATATCTAACTGTTAAACTTAACGAATTACGGTGAGCATCGTGGTCCACGTATTTTATCACTTCCCACGACACGCTTTGTGAGCCTAAAAGTTTATAAGTTACTACCCTATACAAATACTCGGAACCGCTGATAAGGATTTCGATCCATTGTAAAATCATTAAGTATTCCCAAACACGTAACAACCCTCTCAACTACGAGAAACATCCCAGCAGCACGCGAGCGGCGGGGAGCGATTATCTCCCACGGGATAACAGTAATAGGACCATTATATCACGGACTCACCTGGCTGCTAAACTTTACCACCCAGTAAAAAGGCAACTGTCATCCGTTGATTCATCACTGGTGATTGGCATAAAGTTTACAAGTTGGCAATCTGTTAAATGCGACATTACACCGCGTCGGGATGCGTCCCCGAGATAAAATCTGGCCCACCCGTCTTCGCGGCAACACCACAAACTAAAGGTGCATACCTTCGCAACAGGTAAGATGGCAACAAGACAAAGTCACCGAGTAGCAAGGGAAAATCAATAAAATCCACACTTTTTACAAAATTCACTACTGATTTTGGTGTTTTTGTAAATTGGCGATATACTTAACGGAGAGTCAGTGGTGTGATGACATCGAGCCACCGCATCGGTAACACACGGGGCGAAACAGCGCTAATAGTCCCAGGGAATAGTAAATCTCTTTGGTTTAGCGCTTGTCCCTGGCGTGTGGTCGGGCCCCCGTAGTCTCCCTGATATATGGCCCTTTAATTTGGCCCCCTCTCCCTGACCGCAGATAACAATGGAGCAATGTTCCTGACATCGGATCGATGGACCACGTGACAAACGAATGGTTTCGGCCCGCGGTTCCTATTCCTTGGTTCTGGCGACGCGGTGGAACTGACTTCATATTTAGTGTAAAAGCCGACGCTTTGACACAACTAAAGAAGATTTGATCTAACTGCGAACTTTTATGTATCAAATCAATGAATTTACCTATTTGCATTACACTGTTTTGAATTATGTTGAACTATACTCAAAATTGCCATAACCACCGGTTAGTGAATAGTTGGAACCAAAAAAATAATCATATTTCTTTACCTGCAGAAAAATTTTATTCCCAATACACGATTCAGTAATTAAAGGTAAAAGCTAAATATTTACATCACCAAACGCATGTATACAATGTCACTGACGAAAATAATAAATAAAATTGTGCCTAAATGAGAGCCTTGAGGTACACCAGAATAATAACTTTTACTAAGAGAATCACTCGGTAAATACACGCATCAGAATTATTTCCCAATACCACGTGTTAATACGAGTATTTTGTAGT
This sequence comes from Hesperophylax consimilis, assembly GCF_061612785.1. NCBI lineage: Eukaryota > Metazoa > Arthropoda > Insecta > Trichoptera > Limnephilidae > Hesperophylax > Hesperophylax consimilis. Next base: position 34,378,294 of record NC_142841.1, read on the forward strand.
TTTGTAAAAACCCTTGAAAACAAGCTGAAGTGACACTAGTTTTGATTGATGAGAAACACATGTAGATTGTCAATATGCACTATCATCATATAGTACTATTTTTACCTGTTTTTTTATATCTGTTTGTCAATAACAATATCAAATGTATTTAGCTTGATGGATCGAGTAAATTTGTTGACTAATTAAACAACGTTGAAATCTTGTACTTAATTACATAAACCAATCCGTAAGAAACTACATAAAACTGATATTGAATGATTCTTACAAATGGAGTTTAACAACAATTATTATAATACATCTGAAACGCATAAATCAAATACAATAGAATTGATGGGAAACGTTTATGTAATGCAAAATACCGAAGCTTTGCAAATGCTTCAGAATTTGGCCCCAGCGCGCCTTGGATTTTTCCGGCCAGGCGTCGACAACTTACAAATTTTCTTTGCTTTATTATTCACGATTTTCAGTAAGTGATAGATAACCTTTTAAGTGTGGATGGGGGACTCCAAGCCCATTCCGAAAATTTAATTTAATTTTTTTGTATAAGTCCCACGTTTTCGCATTAACTGGACTTTTAGAAATTTTCTAAAATTGACACACTTGCTCAATCTCTTCTGTGACATGGTCACAAACAAAGGAATCGGTTTTTTTTTACATTGTTCTTGACTCTTCAGGCTTTTGGCGAATTAACCGTTATATTTCTTTAAAAGGTAACCAGATAACTCAACACAATTACAATTCATCATACCTTACTTGAACTGTCATTGTGTTGGGTTATCATGGAACCTTATTTAAATATAATTAAAATAAGCTTCCATAAGGTTACTGTACTCCATTTAGCATCCTTTCATAAAATATTTGTAACGAAATACGCTAAATACATCTGTTTGAATTTCGATTATGTTTTCTTGATTGAATCAATTAATTAATTCATGAGAGAATGAGATAGAATCTTGGAAGTGGAAATTAGCCCACTTTTCAACATTCAATCGAGCTGAAACTCGGAAAATAGACTCGTTGTCGATGACAGTGTATTCTCTCTACTATGGCGGCACCCATGCACACTCGAACTTGTATTTCACTGAAATTGGTTGACATTATATTTAAGATGAAAAATTACAGCAGTTGATATACGAAATAAATTTCGGTATTATCCTATTAGAATTTGACTGGTGTTGATTCCAATCCCTGGAGAAAGAGGTTCGATCCTCAGTGAACCAAAAAAATGCACTTTAAATACATGTATTAATATAAATATATGTACTATAAAAATTTATATATAATATTACAAAAAAAAATTGTTGTTTGCGAGTTGATTTTTTATTCGGATTACTTTAATAATTGACATTATTGAAGATATTGGGACACGAATATATTGCATTTAAGGCGATGCCATACGTAGTAATGCAAAACCATGTGTTTTTGGTTTAAATTTGGTCGCCTAGAAATGTTTCAGATGCTTTAATTAAATACTGCGAGTAGAATACATCTTGACCTTTGAAATAATCGAGTATTTTTTATATAAGTCTTTTTATAAGCCCAGAAAAAAATTATGTATAGGCCTATGAAAACTGCTTTAAAGTTCAAAATCTCCTACTTACGAACCAATTTTCGGTTATTATTTTATTGTATAATGTGGCAAATTAAGTTATTTAAAAAATGATCGGAAAAAAATCAAATATTTATGCCGGAAAATCCACAAAATAAAATAAAAGGCACTTTTTGGCGATGTTTTTTTCTTGCATAAATCAAAACAGGCGGATGGTGTTAAGCGAGTATTTAAACCTTATCGCCATCTACGTAAGGATTGTTATTGATAGCGGCTCAATTTAAAATATTACACAACGTAGTGCATCGCCTTAATGGCATGAACACACCAATGGTATTATTGTGTTAGTTTTTAAATGGTTTTCAGGCTTTCGAGGAGAAATATATTTTAGTAACCATCCCTGCCCAACCATGTCCCCTCGGCGGGCGGGCCCTACAAATATTTACGTCACACCTCACTCGTTTGTCATGTTTTTTTTATTCAAACCCTGAATCTTTTCTTTCCTTTGCCCGGCATCGCACACCGCCCTTATTCAACTATCCATTACAAATATTATGAAATGTAAGTCAAAATGATCTTCTATTTAATAAACCGCCCTTTTTGTGTGCGGTTTTGCAATGGATGGCCAATTCTGCGGTGAGTTTTTTTGGCATTGTGAAACGACGGGGAAGAATATTGAAAGTTTCCATTGAGTAGATAAGATGTATCACCTGAAGGTGGTTTACATAAACAGGAAATAATTTAAAACCAGCTTTAAATTACTAAAGAATTGTATTATTAGATAATCAAATGTAGATGGTGCGTCGATGTAACATTTGGAATAGAGATTAGGTTTAAATTCCCGAAATGTTTTGATCTATGCAAGAAAAAAAGTAGCCAAAAAGTGTGTTTTATTTTATTTTTCAAAAATCAGGCACAAATATTTAAATTTTTTGCGATCATTTTCTAAAAAACTTAATTTTCCACATTATGGAATATAACCATAACCGAAAAGTGGTTCATAAGTAGGAGATTTCGAACTTCAAAGCAGTTTTGTAGATGACATACTTTATTTTTTTCTGGTCTTATAAAAATACCAAAAAAGTGCTAAATTATTTTAGAGGCCAAGATTTGATCTACTCGCAGTATTTTATTAAAACATCTAACATATTTCTAAGCAATTAAATAATCAAACAAAAAACGCATTACTTCGTAATGTTTCGCTGTAAACAAGAAGGAGTAATAAACTATAATAATGTCGATAATGAGATATAAACTGTCATTTTTGAAAAAATCTTAAGTTACAAAATCTCAAAATGTGCAGATTGGTTACCTGCCACTTTCACGTGGATACCGCACAGTCCAAACTGCTTCCGATGGTCTAGAGCCTGTGAGACTATGGCATCAATTGCTGAATATTGTGAGGCTGAAGGTAGTGAAAAGGGGATGAGATGGAGATGGAGAAAAAATAATGTGGAGTGAATCAACCTGACTATAGAGATCTGGTCGCTAAATACGGCAAAAACCATTTCGAGCATCAATCTTTCAATTGCGATTGGTGGTATTATAAGTTTCTTCAACTGTGGAACGTGCCGCAAATATGCAATATATTATTATTTTTAATTAATAAATTGTGAACGCCGCCGATATTTGAATACGCGACTTCCGGAATTCTAGTCGAGAGTCTTACCTCTCTACTACGGAGGCCGTAGTAGTAGGTAGTTTGACGGCCTCCGTAAGGGTGAGAGCAAGACTCTCGACTAGTAATCTGGAGGCCGCGGCTTCAAATCCCGCGGTGCGCAAGTAAGTTTTATTTGATTAATTTGTGTTATTAATTTTTTTAAATTACAGAATAAATAATTTAAATTAAATTAAATTACATTCATTTTTTATTGTTGCATGTTCCAGAGTGGAAGATACTCTCAGTAACGCCCTGGTGTAATACCACCATTCAGAATTGAAACGTTGCTTGAAATGGCTTTGGAAAAATTTGGTGACTAAATCTGAATAGCCAGGTAATTACCCACCTTCATTTTCCCGCTCTCCTCCCCCACCCCTCTACCTTCAGCCTTACATACCCCAATTGGGGATGCCATAATCTCACTGGCTCCAGACGGTTGGAATCAGTTCGGACTCTTGCATAGTATTCACATAACAAAAAGCTTCGTTTCAACTTTATTACTATTTTATAAATTTAACTCTGATTTTTGGTGCATCATTTATTAGTGTTAGTTTATGTGGTAGTCTATTTTAATTCAAGCAAGGCCTGCTGACTGGCAATGGTAACTGACTGTCTAGCAAATTTAATTATCGTGAAATTACCGTTAAGATTCCCTCGCTTCATTATGCAAGACTAGAACCGGCACCTGTTTACACCGTTTCCTGGAATTCTCACAGATGAAAATGCGCTAATTTCAATAAACGTGCTAATTATTTGGAAACACAACGCAGTCTCGTACACACAGACAGACTGAGCTTGAACTACAAAGCTGATTTCAGTTTTCCGATGTTTATGCAAATTCAAAATTGAGGTGATAAATCAAAGAGTCTATTTGATATTCAGCGGAGTTTTTACCGAAATGCGTTTGATCTGAAATATATACCCGTGATATTCAAATGATGTTGCAGATATTATTCTCAATTTATTTATTTTTTTCTCCGATGCTCATCTCACTGGGGACTTCTTGTTTCGAGCAGCTTTACAATTATATTAAATCAAATAAGTAAAGTACATAATACATACATAAATGGCGCCCTTGAGGTGATTTTTCATGAAAATGGCGCTATATTAATTAGCTAAATATTATTATGGATTACGTCGAATATGGGGTTTTAAGGTAATTTATGACAAAAGCTACGATCTGGGTAATCCAAAATCACCACTCTCAACTAGTATGGAATTTTTTACCATTTTCTTGAATAGATTTAACGAACCTATAGTTTTTTTTAATATTTTTACTGAGCATATTATAAAGCAACGGAGATTTATAAGAAAAACTCCTTTGTCCAAAGGATGTTCTGGTATTCAGTATATCCGGCTGATATATTAAAAAAGAACCCAATCTAGTGTTGCGCACTTGCTGTGATCTTCTGGCATCAATGTTGTTGAAAATTTTTTCAATGTTGTTGAAAATTTTTTCAACAACATTGATGCCAGAGGAGCCCTGGCAAGTGATACTTTTATAAAAATATATAAACGGGGCCCATATATTCAAACTAGGATTAACCAGTAGGTTTTGGTTTGTTGTTCTAGTATTTATATTGGGCAGTGGAGTATTCAAATAATTCCGAAAATTTGGAAAGTAGATCAAAAGCTTTGTGTTATCTCTAATGTCGTTTGAATCGAAGATAAAATAATCGACTGGTAATCGGGCACACGGCACGCTCTAATCACTTGCACCTGATCAAATATATCGCATTGTAATTAAGGTTATGAAAATACCACGCCGGATATTATCGTAAGAAAAATCTTTAAATAATAATTCCTGCTCTTATTAAATTATTATCATCAATTGGATTTAAGATAACAATGTTTGTTGAATTATAGATTTGAGAGCGTTCACGTTTGGTTACTTGTAAAAAATGGAGACAATCGTCATCACAATAGCATGTTAAGGCGATGCACTACGTTGTGTAATATTTTAAATTGAGCCGCTATCAATAAAAACCCTTACGTAGATGGCGATAAGGTTTAGATTCCCGCTTAACACCATCCGCCTGTTTTGATTTATGCAAGAAAAAAATATGGCCAAAAAATGCCTTTTATTTTATTTTGTGGATGTTCAGGCATAAATATTTAATTTTTTTCCGATCGTTTTATAAATAACTTAATTTGCCACATTATACAATAAAATAATAACCGAAAATTGGTTCGTAAGTAGGAGATATTGAACTTTAAAGCAGGTTTCATAGGCCTATACATTATTTTTTTCTGGGCTTATAAAAAGACTTATATAAAAAATACTCGATTATTTCAAAGGTCAAGATGTATTCTACTCGCAGTATTTAATTAAAGCATCTGAAACATTTCTAGGCGACCAAATTTAAACCAAAAACTACGTATGGCATCGCCTTAATTGCCATTTATTTTTTTATGTTTGGTTTTGAAATGAGAATATGCATAGTTCCTACCGGAATATCATTTATGCAGTTCCTACCTATCATTAACAATCACCTTACTAGAAAATTCTTTGAAATTTGGAACAATTTCAAGAAAACAGTGCAAATTCAAATGTTTTTAGTGTTTTAAAAACATGAAGAATTGCACAATTGGAAGCAAGTTGTTGGTGTTTTTCGTGTATATAATCTTTGAAAAGAAGGACTATATTGGAAGTGCTTAATATTTTTAAGTACTCCTTTGTTTTGTTATGGTTTTGAAATGAGAATATGCATAGTTCCTACCGGAATGTCATTTATGCAGTTCCTACCTATCCCTAACAATCACCTTACTGGAAAAGTGTTTGAAATTTGGAACAATGGCAAGAGCACAGTGCAAATTCAAATCTTTTTAGTGTTTTAAAAACACGTTAGATTAAATCAACGAATTGCTGTGTCTCCGCATACACCTCAAAACCACGATGGCGTATCAAAAATTATTTTATTATTTACACTAAAACAAAGGGAAAATCTGAGGTCTAGAATAATCTTCAAGAGTCGTAAATGCCAAAGGCTTATACTTTTATTGCACCAAAACAAAATATAATCCATTTTGTAAATCTTATTTGTTTTCACCCAGCGATATCAAATAGACCGACGCGCGCAGTCCTCAGTCTTCTGTCCTATCTGTGGTTATCTAATTGTTTTACAGTCGCCTGATAAAAGAGCCTCCGCCGATAGACAGGCCACAAGCCGACAGATTAGAAGACGAGGACTAACACCGACCACCGTCAGTATCGTCTCAGCTTGTTGGAGAATTCGACCACTTCGGCCACACATTTATATGACCCGCCATATTTATTTAATACCCGATGCCGACCCATATTTAGAACGATAATAATCCAAAGGCATTAAAACCCCTCAAACAATTTTTTGCGGAATTTATGACTCCTTAAATATTGACTAATGCAGAGATATTTTTAGGATTCAGATCGAAATCAAATTTAAGTCAACAGAAACAACAACAAAAAGTCTTAGGCTGCTTATAAACAGGTGAAAATCGCGAGTCGAGCCACTGATTACGGAAAAGGAACGAAGCGACCGCAAATGTTGTTCCTTTCCAATAATTCGCGATTCGTACGCGGAAATTTTATACTGTTTATACGCAGCATTATGAGAACCTGACGACAGAGTTACGACTTTTTATAAGTACTTACCTACGAACAGAGAAAGCATCTATCTATGTCTTCTGAAATGATACGAATATAAAACCTGCATTAATAATATGATGTTGGAATCGAGCAGCTAAAAATTATACTTCTTATGTAGATAGCGATAAGGTTTAGATTCCCGCTTAATACCAACCTCTGTTTTGATTTACGCAAGAAAAAAACATTGCAAAAAAAAGTGTGCTTTATTTTTTGTTGCAATATTACACAATAAAACCATCACCGAAAATAAATCCGGAAGTAGGAGATTTTGAACTTTAAAGCAATTTTTAAAGGGGTGATACATTATTTATTTTGGGCTTAAAAAAGACCCAAGTATGTTCTACTCGCAGTATTTAAATAAAGCGTGTAAAATATTTTGACCAATCAAATTTTTAAACCGAAAACACTTAATTTTGCATTACTTCGTAGTCTTTTGCCTCAAACTTTTTTATTCATGTGTAGGCTGTTTTTTGAATACATTTATTTTTTATATCTTCCCAAAATGGAGCTTTTGTCGGTAATAGAAATAATAATATAACGGATTAGATTTGTTCTAAATCTAATAGCATGTTAACACAAAAAGAACAAGTTATAGTTTGCCTTGGCCCGGGATGAGGTGTAGCGGCATCGATGGCTGTTTGTTTAAACTTTTACAATCCTATCATGGTTTATGATATTTCACTTTAATTTTACAACCTAGCCTGGTTATAAACAAAAAAATATAGAACATTTTAATCATCATAAAGCCGGTCAATTAGGAAAGGTTCCGATAAAGTGGAATTATACGAACAACTTCTCTGAAACGTTTGCCCCTTTAAGAGGTTATATAGTTTATATCTAGCGCTAAATAAACGTAATTATCAACTAATAAACTATATCGCAGCATTTATATCTGTTAGTATTTGTTATAACGCTGATTGGTTTATTTTCCCTCAGAGTGAATGACTTTGATAAAGTTTATCTCCGTGGTATAATAAATTTGATGTTCTTTTAGTCATAATTCTTTTCTCTCTCGTTTAAACGATGATGTCAGTCACAAAATGATGAGAAAATAAATGGCGGAACATCTCACGACAATAATTATTATTATGTAAATTTATTTACAGGACTACAAGGATTCGATTATTTGAACAGGCGGCCGATAATGGAACGGTGATCGATGTCGCGAGGAATGCATCAATAAAGCGTAAATCAGTTCTGTATCGCATCATTATTTCATATTTATCACGGAGGCGACACCGTCCGCGGAGAAAGCTCCCGACTGGTAGAGATCAACGCGCCAGACTCGAGCGTCAAACCCGAGAAAAGCCTCGTAAATGTCACACAAGGATTATTGCCGCGAAATGAGCGCGGGGTAATCAAATCAGCCTATTCATAACCGATACATTTAAATTTCAAATACGTGGACTATTCGAGGTTTGACTTAGGTCAAAAGTTAGCTCTCCCAGCACTATTTTAATTACACGGGATAAACATATAAAGTCCAAATTGGACTATTTAAAATATTATTTAATTACCTGACAATAAGTAACGATAGGAGAAGTATTGGAAGAAGAACCTGGATGTTTGGTGTATTCAATATTATACGAAGTAGTTAATTTATTTTTATGATACAATTTCGCCGCGAATGTAGCTTCCAGACACGAATTGGTACTTACTACCTTCACAATAATAAGTGCACGGCGTGGTTGGATATACAATGCAATTCGCCTGTTACATTGTAAAGAACGCAGGTCAGTTGAGTCAAATTTGGTTTGAATATGAAACACAATCGCTGGGAGCAGTTCCCTTAACCTACTGCCCTGTTGGCTGGTAACTGTTGAGTGTAATACCGCGTGCTGACCAGATATTATATTGTAATGCATTACATCATCATTCTCGGCTGATAACAAAAATATCTAAGATCATTTCATTAATCTCGGAAGGTTTGACAGGTCCCTCGAAGTAACATTTCACTAAAATTGCAAAATAAATTAACAAACCCTTCATAATTATTATTATTACAAATATATAATTTTTACAGTGGTGTTTTAATTAAATATCACCTCAAGGACGCTTTACAAAGCATAAAATAACGATAAACCATTGTTAAAATTACCTTAAAAGCACTATCCATTCGCCACACACTTAACGAGGCTTTATGAAACAAGCGATAATTGATATTTACATATTTACAGACGTTGTGAATTCTAAAAAGGTTCAGACTTGTGAGACAAACTGCGTAAACAAAATGAAAATAGAATACGAATTTACCCAATAGTGTTTTTATAATGTTTGTTCAAAGTTTCAACAAAATATAGACTTCGATAATTACTACAATTATTATTTTTTTGGTAAACTAATGTTTAAGACAAGATTTTTTATGCATAGCACAAAGGGTAACAATTATTTTACAAGCAATAATTATTAGCCTGAAACACTCATCCACATTGAAAAATCTCCTGATAAAAGATACATGACGCCAACGGGACTTGAACCCGTGTCCTTTCGATTTTCGGTCAACAGCTCTGACCACTGAGCTATAGCGGCTTATCTCTTATCCGCGAAATAATTCAATATATACTAGTGTTTCATTCAACAATTACTGCTTGTTACATTTTTTTGACCTGAAAACAACCAACATTGTTTTATAGAGTTAATTAGAGTTTTCATATCTAAGCACATCCGAATGGAAATTTCATCAATGTAATATTTTTTTAACATTCTTTAAATATTTGAAACAGTAAAAAAATAATAAAAAGTAAGTAATATAATATCACCTATATTTTTTATGAAAATAGTAGTTTCAATTCTATAATCTCTGTATGAACTTGAATTTTTTAAGATTTAATTTTTATCATTAGTAAATATATTAATTATGATTAGTTGAATAATTTTTTAAGCGTCGTTTTTCAAAAATTCATCTCAAGGGCGCTGAAAATATGCATACGTTCTTTACTGCGTAAAAATGATATCTTTTTAAATTAAGCTACCCAGGGTGTATGTAACGAGAGTTTCATAGAGTCAAATAAAATCGATTTGTACCAGGGCGGCATTAAGATAACGAGTAAAATCGATTAACAGATTCCAATCGCATCTCCTTAGGCGCTAAAACCAGCATCAGGCACTTATCTCCGACGCGACGCGCGACGCGCGGCGTGTTGCAGAGTGTTGAGAACAGAGATTAAGCCCAGTTACTTCACAAACGACCGTTAACAAGATAAAATCCTAGTGCTGTTTAATTATGCTAAGTGAGCGGAGAATCGACATCATTCACTCAGTCGCAGTAATGAGTCCAGGGAAATTACCCTAGATTTAGGGAAGAAAAATATTTTTTTGGGCAAAAGCACAAAAGTTTAGGGAAAATCTGATATGTAGAGGAAATTCGGGTAAATTCTGGGTAAATTACAAATACTCATTTTTGGAGAAATTTTTATCCGAAATGCTTTAGAGGATACGAAAATATTGTGGGGAATCATTCATCCGAAATTCTCCAGCCAATTTTGCAGTAGCAATCGGCATATGTATTTATTCATTTATTTATTGACGCCCTATTTGGCTTTTAAGTAGATAACAATTACAAATTTCATTTTTAACAACAGTATAAAACAAACAATAGAAAATCGAAATAAAATATAATGATTTCTCATACATTATTTACATTTAAAAAGTAGTGGACTAATTTGGCTTTAAATGTATTGAAGTTTAAATTAAATAATATGTCAGCGACATCACTTAGTTCATTGCCCAACCTATGTATTCTTTCTAACACAGAATTCGTAGCGAAGTTATTGTTGTAGAATAAAATATTCCGTCTAGTATATTTTGGAGGTATATGTAAAGATAGCAAATTTATAGTGTCAGGGCAGTCCAACCTTGAATTTAATTTGTATATTAAATACTTTGTAAATAGAGACGGTGACTTTTTTACGGTTCATAATTTTCTCTCGTTTTCTGACGTGTTGACAATCGTTCGGATTATTTGTTAGCGGTAAGCGGTATACAATGAATTTCCTACTTAAGAGTGGTCTAGGTTATTTAATTAATACAAATTTAAGCCAAATTGATGTTAAATCTCAGATAACCCATCGTTGAAAATAACATAAATAAGAGTGGTCACGTTCACGAAAGCCTGCAGCAGCTTGCACCGGGTGATGGTGCCGGACTGCGCAGTGGAGGCTCTCTGTGTGTGCCGACTGCCGATGCGGGCCACGGCGACTGGGGCAGCGAGTTCACATTAAGTAAATATTAATCTGTTTCCTAATAAGACAATGCGAGCCCCGCCATTGTTCTGCGACCCGGACACCGCTGGACACAAATCAATGCTTTCAGGGCCGCAGTTAGTGGTACTAACACCTGCCCGCATGCTAAAAAGTAAACACCTAAATCTAGTTTTTATTATTTCTGTACTAGTTTTTGTAATCTTGATGAATTATATTGTTTTTACAAATAAACAAATACTATTTTAGAAACAAGATAAAATTATTTATTGTTTTGGTGTTTAATTCGTAGAACTCCATTTAATTTTTTAAATATTCCCTTATAACATTATTAAATTTGATTTATTTTAAATTTATTAAAAAAAAAAAAAAAAAAAAAAAAAAAAAAAAAAAAAAAAAAAAAAAAAGATAAAATTACCTTTCTATTATATTTGAACGTCGTAAACAACTGCGAAAAATGATTGATATCAGATGAATCCTTCAAGTTGGAGAAAAACCCTTCGACCCCGCCAACTGGCCTCTTGACCCTTCACCTTTTGTCGCAGTATGAGGGATATATTCATATGTCCGTCAATTCCTACACAAACCTCATTCCTTTTACCTTCCCAGATATTCTTCTCCTTCCTTTCCTCCAAAGTTAATGTGCAACTCAAAAAGTAGTCCCTTTATTCGACCGCCCGAGTGCAACTTGCGCATTACCCACTGTGATGCTGTGCCCCTGGTGCTTTTGCAGCCAAGTACTTGCCTTAAACTTGCGCCGTATTTAAATGGCCGATCCATTTATGGCCCAGCTCCTTATCTATTATAGAGAATAAATATGATACAAGATTGGAGCTTTTGTATCGAGTAAAGCTTTAAAAAACCTTGGGGAAATTCATATCGTAAGCTCAGAGAGTGAACGCTCGTGATACCACGTTTATTGTGAACTGCTTTTTCAGTTTTATTTCAATCGACGCCCGCATGAAAATTACGGCTTTAAGGAATTACGTGTAACGAGAAACGCTAATACATCTCCCAAGAGAAGAAAACATCATCACTGATTTCTGAATCTTCTTCTCAAGAATTCTAAAATAGATATGTACCTATTCGAATACTATATATTTTTTTAAATAATACCAATGGCGTCTTTATTATTTTTTTATGTGAAACTGCGAGTCCCAACTGCTCATAACCGTCCAGTTATACTATGGCATCTCCAATTGGGGTATGTTGTGAGGCTGACGGAAGTGGTTATGAGAAGGAGATGAAGAAGAGAACGGTGGGGAAGTACTTCACTATTCAGAACAGGTCACCAAACACGGTCAAAGCCATTTCAAGCAACGTTTTAATTCTACATCAAGGCGATAGTGAGAGTATCTTCCATATTCGACACATGGATGGACATATCAAAGAACCGTAAACTAGCTGGGTTGACATAAAAAACGGGACAAATTTCAAAATTTCAGAACGCACCGTTTGAAAGCTTTGCTGCTTCTTCAAATAGAAGCTTTTTATACTGTTGATACTAACGTAAATCATATGTAAACTTTGTAAATAAAAATGAGTTATTACTACCTACCTGAGTAAATAATTTTACGTCTTGTAGGTTGAGTAAAGACAAGCTTTCTTACCTCCGATAGCTACGTTGTAAACTGTAACTACTTCCTCTTTCTTATAAACGATGCACGTAACAAATAGAAAGAGAGGTCACAACGGAGCTCATAGCGGTAGGACAGAACACTGATTTCAAGTAATCCACAGCCCACGGAATGCATTAAAATCTTGTATTCCGCAAAACGCACCAAACATACTCCCACCATATAAGCTTTCGCACAATTTCAGACCGTAAAACCTCCATTTATCTCTTATTACATTTTTAACGCATGAATATCCGTCCCACCTTGCAGGCTATATATGCAACTACTTTCCATAGATACCCAATTACATAAAACAGACTTACAGCCTCTTTCTTGTATATTAACTTGGAGGTTTGCGTAATTTCGTTATCTCCGACAATTCAGTAGGATGAAAGCGCGATTGGATGAATATCACGGATCTTTAAAAGCCATCATTATAATAATCACGAATAAAACTTTGCCTTGGAGTTTGCGAGATGTGAAATTATTGCATCGTCGTTTCCAATCAAATCGTCTTCTTAAGGGGTTTAATTAAAAGAATCTTATCCTGTAATCCTTGCTATATAATTAAGTACCATCTGATAACATTATGAAAATACTTTATAAACGTTTGATAGCTATATCTCTTATCTACGTAGGTAACTATATATTTTATTGTGTTTTTGACGAGTTTTATTTAAAAATTCTTCATTTAGCTTATCGGGTGATCTTATTATTTATTTATTAAAAAGACAAATAATTTTGTTTACATCACTTTTACTTATATACACCAGTGGCATCTCATGACTTTTGAGTATGATAGAGTACGATTTGACAAATTCGATCTTATTGATGCTGTTTAGTCCAAAACGATGTTATATTTTTTTTCGAAACATCGTTTTTTTATGAAGAATTTCAATAAATTTCAGTTTGGTCGTGCGCCGCACGGATTTCCTGAAAATCTTCATACAAAAAAACGAAATTTAAAAAAAAAAAAAAAATCGTTTTCGGATACAGCAACATCAAGAATGCCATTTTTGTCATATTAGCACTCTAGTACACTCAAAAGTTACGAGCCGCCACTGATATACATCATCTATATGTTTCGTGAACGATGTTCACATTATCAGGATTAGATGTACATTAAAGTTAAGAATTAATCAATTAGATCAACTATGGAGAGGAGGGGTACAAAAAAGGGGGAGGGTTAAGAAGTGGTGGGAGTTTCAAAGAATTACAATGTCATTAGAAGGGAAAGTCCGATTAAGTAGGAAAATATTTAAAAGAGGGTTTATAAATTTTTTTGCTTATTAATTATATCTATTTTGGAATTAACACTTTTTCATATTTCTAAAATTTATTTATTAATTTGCGATGTTTTATAACCTGTATGAAGTATTTTAAGTCCTGAATTTATATCGAAAGTGTGATCGCATCTTAATAAATGATCTGCAAACTCAGAATCACGATTGTTATTTGATGCTGTGAGACGCTCTTTAACCCTTACCTCAAAGTTTCTAATAGTAAAATTCAAATTCAAAAATGAATGCAATTGTTAAAATTAAGTTATTAAACACGTGATTTTTTCGTTTTAATATCGCTATATTTATGGTTTAGTATATATTTCTTCTATTTATTAAATAATTATAAGCAATAATTAGCCATCCGAAATACTAATACAAATTGAAAATATCTCCCGAGTAAAAATAAATGCCGCCAACGGGAATATTTTCAATTTGTATTAGTATTTCGGATGGCTAATTATTGCTTATAATTATTTGTTATCCTTTATGCAATGCATAAAACCTTGTCTTATAAACGTTAGTTTATCATTAAAAAATAATTCTATTTATTATTTGTATAAAAATCTGGTTGTTTATTTTATTTAAATAATGTACACATGGGTATCATTAGCTAGCGTTTTAAAAACTAACTTAAAATGTAGAGAACATTAAATATTGTTATGTGAAGGTAGTGGGGATGGAGATTAGGAGGGAGGATTTTGGGAGGAGTCAAAATAAGGGAACATGGTTAATACGGTGATTTACAGGGCAGATATTTCTAAGGAGGATAATTTAAAATTTGTATATAATCAAAATTCAATAGATATCTTTGTACCTTGATTTATACCTACATCCAGAATCTTTTTAGCTCGCATTTCTAGATGAAAATAAGAAATAGTAATTACAAAATCATAAAGCGGATTTATTTCCTGATTCAGCAAAAAACTGTTTGACAATGATCTCTGAAGTTGTATTCTTGTGTTGAATTTATAGTTTAGGACAACTTTTTACAGTGGTTCCAACTCAGTCTGAACTGTCCGGGGTCAGTGGGACAACTGTATTCCAAATCAGGGTAGGTTGTTGCCGTGAAAGGAGAGAAAAGGGGAAGAAGACCGTAAAAAGAATTATGGAAGAACCTTACTATTCAGATATGCTCGCGTATTTACAAAGGCTGTACCATTTCAGTCAAGGTAACCACAGTTATAGATTAGGTTTTGTTTCTGTAAAATCATTTTAAATCACAAAGCACAATACCATTTCATTCTTGGTGATGACATATAATAGATTAACTTTTGTTAGTTTAAACCTTACCTAACCTACAGACTCCATTTGATTAGACTTTGCTATCATAATTTATCTTTCAATTTCATTAACAAAATAACGGCAATGTACTTAAATTGTATAGTTTTTTTGTGAAAACGCGATCTGGACAAAAAAGGCTAAACCCATTTCGAGCAACGTTTCGATTCCAAATAGTGAACATTCACCAGGATAAAGCTGAAAATATCTCATAAACCTTCAGTGGCAACTATCTCGTTCTCAATCATAAGCTATGAAGCTTTGAATGAGCCATTAAGTAGGTAGGTACCTAAATATCTAAAAAAGAAACGACGCCATTTTTATTTGCTCCATAAGACGCATGAGAAACAGACGGATTTCTAAAGAAAAGTGTTTTAAATCAATGCCAAAATCAGGTGGTAAATTTAGTCGAAATAATAAAGACTACATTTAATTTTCTCAACATTTTAAGCTTTTCCAAGTAAGAAAGTAATTCAGTATTTTGGTTCCACGGAAAAAAATCAATTGGTTTATAATTTTAACAGTTGATTTATTGATTTTATTCATTCGTCCTTTGCATTGTTCTGTCCGTTCCCATATACAATTATTATTATTATTTGTGAATCACCGTTTTGGCCAGAATTTAATGGTGAGCGCTCCACGATTAAGTATTAACATAATTTATGTAAGTAGTTGAATTAATTATTGCAGCAGATACGTATTATGATAATAGGCACGGAGTCAGACGCCATCTAGCGTGGGAAACTCGAAGCTGCCTCCTTCTGAAGGTAAACCGGCTCCGCGGTGACCGAGGTGAAAAGCAGAGAAAATACACACAGGAAATTGCACTTCAAAAAATAATTCATGATTTTATCTCAAACTTGCTTATTCTATGTCATCAAGATTGCAATCCTCAAAAATCAACTAACATATCATTAAATTTATGATTTTTTATCTGTAACGAGTGGTATCATTTTTTAGTATAAAGCAGTACATATTTATGTATAAATCATTGAAACACCAACAGAGAGCGTAATTTTTTACTGGAAATGCGAATTTTTTTTATGTGAAAAAGCTGAATCTCGGGCGAAGCCGGGTATCTAGTAGTAAGTGAGTAAGTAGGAACTAGTATATATACAATTATATTTGAAAATATATTTATAGTTTCGGTGTGGTAAATTTCATCTGAAACTTACAGAATTAGTTACATTTTACAAACTACAAAAAAGTAGTTTAAATAGATATAAAAATTTATTTATGGAATAATTTAATGAGTTAAACTTCAATTTGTAATGCGTTTTTAAATATTAGAGATTATTAAACGAAAATTTGTCAAAGGTCTTAAATAATTAGATATAAAAATGATTAAACTAACCTAAGTCGAGAAACCATAATATATGGAAGACATTACGATTGTTAGTAACTCCCGATGAGAAAATTAATATTCAAAACTAATTTAACTGAATAGAAAACTGTTCAGCGCATTCTGCACATCGCTGTACGATAAAGCGTCAGATCGATTGGTAGATTACACTGCATCCCAATGGAATAAGCTAAAAGTCACAAAATAATGCACAATAATGTCAAACTCTTTAAACCACCAAAAGTAGCAGATATTTTTAATAGCACCGAAAAAACTTACATTTGTTAACATTTCGTTTCCTTAAGCATAATTATAATTTTTTGTTAGAATGTTTTGTTATCACTTTAGTATGTTTACATTGTATAAATATTAGACATATTTTTTAGTAAAAAATGTTTTATTCTGTATTTAAATTTACTTGTACCGTAAATAAATAAATATCGCAACTCAGCGTACTTGAGGTGATTTTGCACAAAAATGGCGCTATACAAATCATCCAAATAGTTTTATTTGAAATTTTCCTGGAGGGATGAGTGCACTATTTTAAAGAACTTCTCCGCCACCTCACGGGAAGTTTATGGCACAGACTACGCCAATCCAAGACTGCGATCTTCACTGGCATGGCTGCCTGGAAGGATTCCCCTGACCCTGACAGGAGACGGTCAAAAAATAAACCTCCATAAAATACTCTTACATAATGAGTAATTAATATTTTTTCACTTGTTTTTTTTTTTTAATTATGAAATATATTGCATTGCACCACCCCAGCTGGAATAAATTATCGTTATCATAAAAAGTCAATCGCGATATTTTATCTATGTTTACGATACGGTCTACCCTCTGTCTTGATTCTACTTGCCGTATAAAAAAAAAGTATTTTTAAAAGAATCAATATCGAAATCCCCAGCATCCTGCATTATACCTGGGCCATCTCCATAGATAATTTAAAGCAAAATGGCCGCGGCGGGCCGTGCCAAGTGTTACCAACACATCTGTGTTATTATGAAAAACAAAAAGAGAAAGAAACACCATACTTTCTTAAAGGCACAGATTAAAAAACCAAACGGGCCGGATCGGCTGCCCAATCGGCCCATTCCCCAGCATTGCCCGTTCGCTGCGTGGCGAGTGATTTAACGCGCCCGGGGGCTGCCGGAACGATGACCGCGCTTTGCCCTAATTTATGGCCGATTTTCGGAAACAAACAAAATGTAATGATTTTGAAAGCGAATTAAGAATGACCTTCTATATTTTAAATTCTGTGAGAGAGACTGATTACGAACCAATTGGGTAAAAATAAAAGGTATCGGTCTCAACTGGAAATCGAACCTCTGGGGATTAGGAGCTCTGTTTTACCGGTATTTATTGTTCTTTATAGGTGTCCTGTATAAATAAAAATCGGATGTATTTATCCAAGACACTATCTAAGTTACAAACAAATTCGAGAGAACTTTTTAATCATTAAAAAAAATAGCGGCAAAAAATACGAGAAAAATTAGTGGAGATGGTAACTTAGCTTTTTTCTGGAGATTAATTAACTTTAAATAATTTGTTTGCATTGTTATTAACAATAATAATTGCTCAGTTTTATAGCTCCGTTTTTGAGAAAAATTATCTCAAGTGCGCTGAAATCAGCAAAACGTTAGCGATATTTGCGAGCACGGTCAGAATATTATATGTGTTAGTTTAATTTATTCACCAAACGCCAGACTAAAAACAATAAAGTCTGGTAGTCTGGTTTTTGCAAGTGTTTACCCATTATTATGAAGTGTAACTAATTTGGGCAGGTAAATAAGTGTGAATCATTCATTACCGGGTGATTTTGACGATAATTTTATACAGTAAATTCTTTGAATTTTGCTAAAAAAAAACTTCCAAGAAAATGAGTCTTTTCTGGCTAGTGTAAAACACTTTGGAAAATACCAAAGTAATTGAACTGAATGATTATTTTCCCTGTTCGACAAATGCAATTGTTTGTACCGATTTGATTTATGTCACTGATAAAATGAATGAATAATTCCTTTATCTACTATTTATCTTTCCATAAATAGAATCCAATGATAGAAATGCGTTTCAAAATTGCTTTACATATATATTTCTAAAAGAGGGATTTTTAATAAATATTGCACAACAGCCCATTGTAACTAACTACAAGTATACATGAAGAAAAATAAGTGATTATAAAAATCTCTTAAAATTATTTATAAGTCGGTTAAAAACGGGATTGCAGGCCATTTCCTGATAAACTTTTAGCAAATTCTTCACACATGTAAACACGTCTTCATGCACCTGCTAATATTATACAATGGCGAAATGCAGAATTTTAAGTTTTGTATGAAGTGTTCTGACATTGTGATAATACGTTCGTATTTTACTAAAAGTTTATTAGAAAACCTCCCAATTCATTTTTTAAGGGTCTACAATCCCGTTCTTAGCCGGATTACGAATATTTTTAAGAGATTCATAATAAATTACCAGTATGTACTCATTTTTCTCCGTGTACTATTATTATTATAGTAAGCACAAATTGACCATGAAAAAATAATTGATAAAATCAAACGTGATAATATTTGCTGTCAACAATGTGGCGATAGGAAATATATATTTTTTCAAACAATTATTCCTCATGCGTAGATTCCAAATTGCCACTCCTTTTTATAACATTTTGAATAATATAAATAAAAACACTTTGGGTTCACACAGCGCGTATTCACATAATAAGTTACATATGTGACTTATATTACGCAGTGTTTATGCTCATGACATATGTAATCAATGTTATCTCACGTAAATAAATGCGAAGATAACAAAAATTCTTCTCCGTAAAGATTAGTGCGCGCATTCATTTCTTTCGAAGGCCAAAATCCAATCCAATGAACTCCGCTATGGAGTGTCTATATCGAAGACTGGTTGGTGTTTATTTTTTTTGCGATTGTATTATTTCTTTATTGTGTCGATACTGGTGGACATAATAGTTGAAACTATCCAATAAATTATTAAGAATGTTTCAACCTGAAAAATGACAACATTATATGAATAAACATTCGTCTTATATGCAGAAAATCGGAGAAAAATATAATTAATAATTGACTACTTAAAGGTAAGGGTTTCTAAGCTTTGGACCCAGAGATAGCGGGTTTAAGTCTTGGTAAGGTTGTAACTACATTCAGATATTGAATCAACAGGTTTTATTGATAATGTCGGTAACTTTTCATCGTTCCCAAGCATGACTGTAGATGACCAATATACAAACAACAGCTCACAGTGACTAAGGACGGGTTGTTTCGCAGAATTTGCACAATTGATCAAATTTAAAAGTTAGTTAAGTTCTGTGAAAGTCCTGATTAAGTTATGTCACTATCCAAGTACTGTTAAACAACCGACTGCGATGAAATAATAACAAAACTTGAATACCAGAACTTTCACACAACTTGAATTTTAACATTGAAATTCATTTAATTCTGTGAAACAACCCGTTCTGAAAGTGCTTAATTTATTCGACGAGAACTGTTATTTTTACGTTAGCGATCTGCAGTCGTGCTCGAAAATGATGATAAATTACCGACATTATCGATAAAGCCTTTATCAATCGATTGTGCTATATACCCTGAATATCCAGGTAGGTACCTACTTTCTAAACGTCATCTTCTTCTTCGTGTACCCTTATATTATTCTACGCCATAAGAATTCAAAAAGGAGGACGCTTTAGTTTCACCAGCTACGGACAAAAATACCTAATCGAAAGCTAATAAAATATATTCAGAAAAACCTAATCGAAAGCTAATAAAATATATTCAGAAATACATATTCGAAAGCTAATAAAATATATTCAGAAATACCTAATCCAAATCTAATAAAATATATTTAGAAATACCTAATCGAAAGCTAATAAAATATATTCAGAAATACCTAATCGAAAGCTAATAAAATATATTCAGAAATATCTAATCGAAAGCTTATAAAATTATTAAGATGATTTTCAAACAGACCTTTAATGATAAGTGAATGCGCACATAATGCCTCCCCAACATAGGTGTAAATGACTCCGTAGTAGATATCTTCAGGCTTACACCGTTGAAATCATCAAAACTCTAACCAAATATTTTTCTATTAGTATTGTCTAGACACTGACATTCTAAAAATAATATTAATTCGAATATATTATATTTAAAGAAATGTATGTAGGTATTTCTCATCTCGGCGTGCAGTACAAATCCCACTGGCTGTATTATTGGCTGTGTGTGTAAGGTGATTGTTAGTGTTAAATCTCGCTCATGCGTATGTATTGATTATTTTTATACATATTATGAAAAAAACCTTTGAAAATGGCCGCTTCAGTAATGGCGACCAGATCGACGCCCGATCGATCCGGACCACAACCAATCGATATTCTAGCTCGAAGGCGCGTCGCAAACGGGGAATTTCAATTGATAACAAAAGCATTAAAGAATTGAGATTTTTTAGCGATGTGCCCGAATATTTAACTGTCTATTAACCTGTCTAGACCGGGGATTACACATTAGTAGCCGCAGAACTGAATAATTCCCGGATGGATCGATTAATCTTAAATTTGTAGGTTTTGCCGAAGATAGAGAAGAGTCTGAATTATAAATAAATCTCAGAAGTACATAATATAATTTTAGATGCCTAACTATATATTATATTTGTATTTAGCATGAGGTAAACACATATTAACGTTCACATGATAACTCAGCAGAGTGACAATTCAAGTGATATGAAGTCATTAAAAGCGATTAAAAAACTAACATTTAAACCTCACCTCCACGGATAAAAATAAGTAATGCTGATTAATTGAAAAACTCTTCAAATTATTAGTCATTATGTTAAAAACGGGATTGTAAGACGCTTCTTGATAAAATGTTGGTAAATTCGTAATAATATCGGAACACGTTTTCGTCCACTTGCGTTTGTCGTAATAATATATCAAGACGAAATGAAAAAATGTTAGGACTTGTTCGTACATCGTGACAAAACATTGTTATTTTAATAAATTATTATAACCAATAATTAGTCTCCTGCAATATCAATACGAATTGAAAATATCTCGCGAGTAAAAATAAATGCCGCCGACGGGAATTGAACCCGGGCCTTCTGATGTCCGGTCAGACGATATTTTAAATTTGTATTGATATTACAGGAGACTAAATATTGCTTATAATAATTTATTATCCTTTGTACTATGCATAAAAACCTTGTGTCATAAACATTACTTTATCATTAAAAAAATAATTGTTATTTTACTTAAAGTTTATCAGGATACCTATCAATTCATTAATTAATGGCCTACAATCCATAAACCAAGTAACCTATACAAGTTTTTTTAGTAAAAAACTGTATAAAACTTAGTTTTTATTTTATCACTTTCCTTGACTTTATACCACTTTTTAAAGGTGTGTTAAATTGTCATCTTGATGTGTTATCTTTTCACCCCTATGAACTACTCATAAAGCAATCTAGACAGATACCTGTATTTACCATTCAATCAATGCGTTTCGTATACGCAGCAAATTACGTAATTTCTTACTTATAAAATGTCAAATCGTGTGTAGTTATGCATTGACTAAAAAAGACAAAATTTAAGCAAACACATTAGTGCAATGAATTGAATTAAACAAAATAGTTAACACCTAGTGATATAATGTTCTATCTTCCCGTACATATTCGTGATACCGAGTGTATTCAACCTTGAACCTACCAAATCTACCAAATAGCCTATATCTACATATAACAAAATACATAAACATTACACACATAGCTAACAAAATATGACGTACCAAGCTTACGACTGCGGGTTTGTTTATTTAAAACTTCTGGCACAATTATTACACTACTTCTACAACAAATACTTTGTTGCAAAAACAATTATATATTTTTTAATCCGTCTCTGTTATTTAGACAGACATTCCGACATCTCGGCGTGTACACTCATCCCTGTACACTGTTCACTGTGATAGCAAGTCCACGAATCATCAATTTTGATTAACAAAGTAAATAAAAGCATACCATGTGATCTCCACCGCTGAGATCAAACCTAGCGACGGTAATAACGGCTCGGAATAACCACCCGAAAATCAAAAGAAACACCGCGACATAAATACTACTTTTATGTAAATTACTAATTGGATAAATGGCATTTTGAAACACAAAAAATATCTAAACATAAAATTTTTTTCTGAAATTTTTCTAATGTAGGTAAATGGATGTTAAAGCGTGTAGGTAATTTCTGATTTATTAAAATTCGGTCAAATCGGGATTGCAGGCTTTTCTGTTAAACTTTTAGTAGATTCCTCATATACCTATCGAAATTCGAAATAATAACGATTTTCTGACATCGCAATAATACATTTTTTCTACTAAAAGTTTAACAGGAAATCTATCAATTCAATCGTTAAGGGGGTGCATTCCTGTTTTTAACCGGATTACGAATAATTTGAAGAGATTTTTAATAAATTAGTAATATTTTATACATATATTCTTCGTTTACCTGAGTACAATTTATGCAACGTTTTTACTGCCTCATAATGACCTTAACGAAGAACTGTAAATCTTTTTCCTAAATCACCTAAATTATTTGTTTTCAATTGTAACACATGTCTACATATTATTCAGAGATTTCAGTTATTTCTAGTTTTACGGGCCCAGTTAACAGTGGATGGGGCCCTGGTATAATGGTACAATGACAGCCATTATCCCGTGCAATTAGTCTCACTGATATACAAAAAGGCCATAAGGAGTAATTTACAATATTTCTACCTTCGTTGAATAGACGCGATTGGGGATTGTAAATCACTGTCAAGGAGCTACCGAAACATTGCACCTCCCGAGTATTGTTACCAGAAGAATCGCCTTACCATTTGTTTTGACATTTGGCCGTATACACTAACCGAGCTATAGCATTCTAGCACCTTGTATTCATATCTTATATCAACGCCTAAATATTGTTTATATTTCTACTGCTGTTTCGCGTCATAAATCAATAATAATAATTGTTTTAATTTTCACTTTCAAATAACAAACGCATTGTATACTACATAAGTATTGGTTAAGATGAATGGATGATTGGAATCAGGCCGCTAACAATAACACTCCTTATGTAGATGGCGATAAGGTTTATATTCCCCCCGTAACACCAGCCGCCTGTTTTGATTTATGCAAGAAAAAAACATCGACAAAAAGTGTGTTTTATTTTATTTTGCAAAATTCAGGCACAATTCTTTGAATGTTTCATGATCATTTTCTAAACAACTTAATTTTCCACATTACATACATTATTATATCCTAATTTTCTGGAAAATTGGTTCGTAGGTAGGAGATTTTGAACTTTAAAACAGATTTCATAGGCGTGATACTTTATTTTTTGTGGGTTTATAAAAGGACCAAAAAAATTGTCGATTATTACAAAGGCCAAAATGTGTTCTACTCGCAATATTTCTAAGGATCAAATTTTCGAACCGAAAACATAAGATTTTGAATTGCTTCGTAGTGCTTCGCCTTAAATTTGATTATCACAATCAAATAAATATATTTGATTGCTGTTATTTTATTACGATTTAAAATTAATTACCTACACCTTCGTAAGATATATATGAAAGACATTTATATCTCTAAAAAGTTAATATTTAAAAGTGATGACAGAAAGATTTACCCTCGACACGAGTGAAACAAAGGATCAGAGATAACTTGAACAAATAATTTTTATTCTTGGACACATTTATTATTATCTCATTGTGTAACCCATAGGCAAATACGGAAGAAGGCTACTTTTAGAATCAGAAGCATTTAAATAAACTTAATTTAACGTTCTGTAAAATATTTTTATATAATTATCACGAAACGCACTGCGACATTTTTCTGAAATTACGTACAACGAGTTCTTGAACTCTTGAAATACAAATGCACCAACAATCAATAATTCTAAAATTTGATTATAATTGATAACGTAATATTGATAAATACAACGAAACTATTGATGAAGTACATTGAACTGAGCTGCAGATGTGTATAAATAATTAGGATATAATCATTCAGTTACATAATAAATGTATAAATAGGCTTCATGTATCACTGCTTCCTGAGAATGTTAAACAAATTAAAGTATCAAAAATTTAAAAAATAAATATAAATATTGATCTCTACGCATCAACAAATTGATGGTTTTCAAATACTTTTCTGGAATTCAATGCTGAAAGCATTGAGCGAGGATTCGTTGCTTGATTGACACTAATAACAATTCAATTTCGAGAACAATATTCGATCGAAGAAAATGAATCTTATTCTATAAATATTTCTAAAGCTTGCAATTTTCATCACAATCTAAATATTTAGTTTTCTTAAAAAAAACATTTCTAACAATCACCTATCACGTAAACACCGCGCGATGAATGATCTGTACAAGACTTTACAGGATCGATGCAATGTTAGCCGCTAAATCCATTTTATCGTCTGAAATAATTTGTACAAAAGCGTAGATTTGCGCTAAAAGTTTACTTTTCTAACGAACGTTTAAAACACATACATATAGCTTACACCTACTTATGAACTTAAGCACAATTATTCTATAGTACGGGATAAATTTGCCGAATAACGCTGTACGCAAAAATGTTAATAACTTAAACTAAGAAACTAATAACTTATTTTGTGCATGCTTTATATCTCCCCCGACTCAAATAGTTTTCAGCGTAATTAAGTTGCAATTAAGTTTTTTTTTTTAATTCGGTAAATAAAGCAAAAATAAAAGATAAGAGCAACTTTATTGCCGTCAAAAAATAGGAATAAAAATGATACGTCACCAAGATGTTTATGGGATGATTTTGTTGTAAATCTTATTGGTGTGAAAAAAATTTCTCACTGAACGTATGAAAAGTTTCTCGATCGAGACCAAGGTATTTATGTATATATCACTAATTATACAGTACGAACTGATGCGAGTCTCCGTTTGACGGCAATAAAGAGGTTCCTCTGGAGGTGATGGTGTACCTGTGTCATGAGGCGGTCGGCTCCTGTGCCCTCTTCGTCCTTAAATACAATGTCCGGGTTGTAGTTAGGCACCAGGTCCCTGAAGCGGGGGTCGGAGCGGTTGACTCTGCCCTCCGAGGCCCCCGAGGCGGAGGCGTGGTTCTCGTTGTTATTGGGCACGTGCTCCGAGAACACCAGCGGGGTCTGCTTGCGGGGCCCGCGGCGCCGACCGGCGCCCCTGCCAGGCCCGCACGCGCACCCCATCCCCGCCAACAACAAACAAACTAACAACACAGCAGCCTTCATGCTTGCATGCAGCCACACTCGCACTCGCGCCGCGTCATCCGCATCGTATCTCTTACTCTTGCCACCACGGCGGCGGCTTCACTACTAACTGCCTTACTGGCAAGAGCGAGCGCTACCTGCCCGGTGCCGGTGACGCCCGTAGCCTGTAGCGGGACGCCCGCGCGCCGGGGAGGGGGAGGGGGCCCAGCGCCGAGGCCGTCGCACCGCTCAGGTGGGCGTCAAGACGTCTTCCAGCGCTCACAATCGCAGTATCTCCTGATACTCGGCTTCTGATAAGCGCCTTCTCTTGTGCCAATAACAAACAATTACGATCGCGCCATTAACTAGGTCAACGAAAAACTTAGGAATATCATTTAAATCGTATTTTTCACAATGGTACCAGACGAATTATGAAATGCCATTAAAACAAGCCAGGTTTTATCTCAATTTGTATTGTACAAATACAAACACTGAAACAGAATAATAATAAAAATACTGAGCAGCCGGGTTTTTCAGAATCAGTGCAATGGTTGTGGTCGTTGTGATATATGAATGTTATTTTCCCGAGAAGATTTGTGCAAATACTTAGGTTAGCGCAAAACGATAATCTGAGTTTCCTAGTAAGCACTTGCAACTACAAATACTTTTTACTTCCTAATCAAGGTTTCAGAAGAAACATAGGATCAATCACTTTGTTTAGTTCAAATACCATCACAAAATCGAATAACTAACTGTAATGAGACTAATTAATAATGGCGTATTTTTTAAGCAAACACTTTGTGTCACATGATGAAATAGGTTATATTATTTTGACATACAATAAAAATGACGGCTTGATTTTGACAGCTTGCACTGACTTTTACGAGAATACTTTTTCTATTCCAATTAATTTATTTTTCGGCTATTGTGTTAACGTCTCCAGGGTAAAAAAGGTGGGTACGTAGGTACTGAATATAACATCAAGTATTTTATTGATTTTTAAAAACGCGGCGCTGTGCAAATCATCAAAATATTAATATTATTAATCGCCAAATGATTTGTGATTTCTAGAATCGCGTCTTTTTTTGAGTAGGTAACTATCATTTTTGCAACAATTTGCGGCTTCATTAAAATTGAATGGGCACTTTATTGGTTAAAATAGATCTGACAGATCCACACGTGGGCTCTGTTTACCATTCTTAGCACTTGAAAATTATAGCAGCTGCTAGACAAGACTCTACACATGACTGTGGATTGATTTGTTTGCTGGAAACGTAAACATCATCGGTTAACTCCGATAAGCAAGGTTACATTTTTGGAATAGTTGTTGAAACAGTTTACTGGCGATATCTTTGAATTTCAGAATGATGTAGAGTAAAGTTATACTGTTATTACGCGCATAAAACACCTGTTTAAATGGAGTTAAATTTTTGTGGTAATTCTAAGGGATAATTTGTTTTACTATTACATTGTTTTACAGATTACACACAGCAGGTTACCTCACCTCACAGGAACAACATCAATTTAAAAACACATAAATTCCAACTTTTACTTAGTAAAGTGCATTATTTTAATAAGCTTGAAATTTACCGTACTGGAAAAACCGAATATCCATTAAAATTATTGAAATCCACCTGTACCTAGCTATCCTACCTACCTGTGAAGGATTATCCTCTGACAAGTTTTGTTATTTCGTAAAAAGACATTAGTTAAGAGATGCTTGTTCTACCCAAGATTGTACCGAAAAGCACCCATCCCGGTCGGCCTCTGGTTGAGTGGTTACGATCCTCGGCTACAAATCCGGAGGTCGCGGGTTCAAATCCCAGATAAAGTAAATTTAATTTGATTAATTTGTCTTTTATAATAATTTATCTGAGCGGTAGATGCCTTTAGTATCGCCCTGGTAAAACACCAACATTCATTTTAAAAAATTTTAGCGAATTTCTTAGAAAATTATTGCGCGATGGACGATGTGTAATGTTGTATGTACCTAGTGATAATTAAATGATTTTTTAGGAACTTATTTACTATTGGTAAACCATAACAGTGTAAGAATTGATTTTGCTCAAAATTCAACCTCAATTAAGGTTCGTCTAGTGACTGGTGCTGGTGAGACAAGTTATATCCAACTTAAATATACCTAGGTACTATTATTGTATCTTTATTATTATTACTGTGCTACTACTTTTTTCTATTGATGATTTTATATATCCAATCTTACCTTGATAAAAATAATATACGGTAGTGAATAAACATATTATCTAATAAGATATTTTTTATTATTTTTTTTACAAAAACATATTTTAATTTATTTATTTATACGTCTAAAAAGGCTTTTACATTTCGAAAAAAATAGTGTCAGCTAGTGTACGGAGGGTTATTGGTATTTTACCCCCGTCATAATTTAGTACTTTTTAAAGATGAACCTAAGGAGGCAACATTAAGGCGATGTACCACCTCATGTAACATTTGGAATCGGGCCTCTAAATAACACTCCTACAGGCTTACTTATAAAGATTCCCTAAACCGCTGCTGCAGCGCTGGTATAGCTATACGGCGAGGAGGGCGGTTTACTTCTCAGGTTAAAATATTTACTAATAATAATATTCACGCAAGATTTTTTTAGCCTGGCATCACTTTGTTCCAATCCTCAAAACATTGTCATTATTGCATTTCGCATTTAGTTGCTAACTTCACGTTTCTTCAGATGACCAGTCTGCTTTGAAATGTGTCGAAATTTGACCAATTTGATTAAGCATTCCTTATTTGCTTTGGTAAATCGATATTTCGATTTAAAATATTCCTCTGATGCTGCCGATACGTGTTACCACTTTTTTTTATATTTTCATTGCGCGACCGACCAATATTTGCCAAATCAAACAGATTTTTAAGAAAGTCCGCTATCTCTGTCTTAATACCGTAGTAATACGTCCCTAATCCTGGAGGTCGGACGGTTTAAAAATCTGCCAGCCACTAATAGTGCGGTATTACAGCCGGTATACGCAGTACGTATGTACGTGTACGTGATTATGTGTAACGTTTTCTACTAACCTGATCTTATCCCTCCGTATTATCTATTATGAGTAAGTCGGCTATGTACATTGCGATAAAGATTAAATCCCCCCTCACACTCAACACCAGCCGCCTGTTTGGATTTATACGAATTATTATTTGTTTGTGTAAATATGTTTTTATTTTGTTTTGCAAATTTTGAACACAAATATTTAAAAATTTGCTATCATTATCTGAAGGGGTTTGTAAGTAAGAGATTTTGAACTTTAAAGCAGTTTTAATAGCAATAATTCTTTATTTTTTTCTTGTCTTATAAAAAGGCTTGTCAAAAAAATGCTCGATTATTTCAACGGTTAAGATGTGTTCTACTCGCAGTATTTAATTAAAGCGTCTAAAATATTTCTAAGCGATTAAATTTTCAAACAAAAAAACACATGATTCTGCATTACTACATCGTGCTCCGCCTTGAGAAATTTATTTTATTTTTCTTATATCATTATATCACAAAACACACCGTCTATAGTTCTATCAGTTTAGCATTGTTATACAAAGAAGTAAAGAACGGTCCCATCGTTTTAAGTGTTTTAAAATACCGTGTGGAAGTGTTGACTTTCTTATTTCCAGGTATTGACTCACCTGATTTGTATGTTTCATTCAGTGAAGCCGCTCGCTCTGTTAGACTCGTGAAGCAGTGATTTTCAAAATAACCCATTTACAGTATTATTTTGTGTTATTATTTTTGTTGAACAAATTTGAACAGCTTCTTTTAGGTTTGATTTGAGATTTTCACGGCCAAAAGTATTATAGTGATTTGTTTTTGGGGTATTATATTATTTAGCCAACGTTTCCTTCAGCAGATCAGATTACAATTACTAATCAGATTAGACATCTGCCCTGATGATGGACTCTGCAATGCCGTCCGAAACGTTGGCTGAATTAGGTAGCGAAACACGGCATAATACCCCAAAAACAAATCACTATAAAGCACCTTTGAGAATCAAATCGCCGCTGCTAATAACTCTGTTTTAACCTTCGACTATTACTCTAGCGCCTTGAGCGCCATTAATCTAGCGCCCCTGAGGTGATTTCTCACGAAAACGGCGCTATATAAATTAGCCAAATATTACTCTTAAACGAGGTTCGCAAATTATACCAGAAAGAGCATCAAAAGTGGTTTTATTGTGTCATATTGTTATTTTCTGAATTTATCTTGTTTTAATCCTACCTTATTTCATCAATTTTGTGTAATTATTGTAACATTAATAATACGTATAATTATTTTATATTTAATCATTTATGAAAAGATTCGGTATTTTCTAATTTTGCTGTTTTACGTTATTTTTCATTTGATAGTTTGCTAATATTATCTTCAATGATTAAATATTACAATACTCAATAAGTTATTCCGCTATTCTGCCGCGGTAACTAAAAACACATTTTCTTTCTCGAGACTCTCAAGGAAAACACTGTGTTTTTCTTTACCACAGCAGAAGAAATATACTTTTTTTTTTAAAGTTTATTTACTGAATATATTTGATTAAAAAAATTATAAGTACATGGAATTAAACACAATGGATATATAATCGAATAATATGGTAAGCTGCAACACATGTGTGAATACATTAAAGCTCAGACATCATTAGTTTATAACTAGACAAAGCCTGTTCTAAAAAGCTAATCATGTTCAAGATTAAATATTATAATATTTGTTAGTGCATAATAATTTACAATATCTTTTTTTTAACATTCTTAACTTTTGGGAAGATAGGTATACATAAAACTGTTATGGTAATTTAAAGAGCAATTAAATATATTCACTGTTTTAGAAATTTAATAATTAAAGTAAATTTAATTCAAGAAGCCAATGACTTTGAAACATGTAGATTATTATTAATTAAAAGCGGTGCATTTAAAGTGTTTCATTTTCATACAGTTCATTCAATAGCACCATTCCTCTTTCATGTGTATTATTCTGTGTTAGAAGATCTGTTCTGCTTGAACACGTCGTATGAAACAGCTAAACAGCTCGGCAACCATTAAATTAAGAAGTTTATCTCCACCATCCACAGTGTCATTAACGACTATGATAATATAACGGGCCATTTTTTCGTTTATGTATACATATTATATTTTTTTATTCCTGAAAGTATTTTTTCTTCTATTACTTTATTTATATAAATGTTACCTGTTTTTGTAAACCCTTTAATTAAGCTTCGAAATTGTGGTTCCATTACTAAATATAATAACATTAAAATCACATAAAGGCGGGTAAGTAGGTACCAGGTATCACTTCGGTTTACTGCGTATAGGTGTCACTTAAGTCACAGGTAAAGGTCTACCTGTCTAAAAACCTCAGTTGCTAGGTATGCATTGTATATACATTATGGCACTCTTTTTAGGGTGAATTGCCTAATACAAAAAAAATAAAAAATATACATTATGTGCAGGTAGGACATCGCCTAATTACAGAGGTTATTCTAGGTGTCAATTACAAGAATATGAAGTTATCGGAATTCATATTTTTTTGTGTTTACTATTCTAATAAGTTTATGAATGCATTTAGTCCGATGACATCCGCGGTCATGCGGTTAGGATCCCTTACTACAAATCCAGAGGTCGCGAGCTTTTCACGGTGAGCGCAAATAATATTTATTTAATTGATTTGTGTACAACTAATTAATACAAAATAATATAGAATGTTATAAAGACTAACATCCGTTATCAACGTTACATAAAATGGCTTTAGCCGTATTTAGTACATAGATATGTCTTCACAACCTTCCTCTTCCCATATACTTCCCTTTCCCTTCTCCGATCCCTTCAACTTCATAACATACCCCGATCGGGGATTCCACAGTCCGACTCGCTCCAACCTCAAAGCACATTCCAATTTGGGTTTCCAGGGCCCACTCATTTCAACCTGACAACATACACCACTTGGGAATACTAGAGTCCAACTCTATTTAACCTCAAAACATACCTCAATCGGGGATTCCATAGTCGCACTCCTTGCAACCTCAAATTATATCTCAATCGAGGTTTTCAGGTCCCACTCCCTTCAACTTCACAACATATCCCAATTGAGGATTCCACAGTACGACTTCCTCCAACCTCACAACATATTCCAATTGGAGATTTCATAGTCCCGCTCCCTTCAACCTCACAACATATTTCAATTGGGGATTCCATAGTCCCACCCCCTTCAACCTCACAACATATTCCAATTTTGGATTTCATAGTCCTACTTCCTTCAACCTCTTAACATATTCCAATTGGGAATTCCGTAGTCCCACTTTCTTCAACCTCACAACATACGCCAATTGGAGATTTACAGTCCTACCGGCAAGTTAGTTAGGAATTTTAATTGGTTTGTTGTTTATTGGTAACTTGTAGCTAGGAATTGTATTCACATCAAATAAGTCATATAATTTCATAACATAAGCTAATTCTTATAAGAACTTATAACTTATAACCTACCCACTTACTCCCTAACTTATTCTGATTTTATTATCATACTAATAGTGAATATCACCTTTTATTCTTGCCAGTGGTTTTTTCATGGAATTTATTTTAGGTATTGTAACTATAATAATCCGAGTGATGTCATCTCAAAATCAAAAAAATCATATTTGGATGATTTTCATAGCACCGATTTTTTGGAAAAAAATACCTTAAGAGCTGTACGTTTTTTTCCAATGCTCTATCTTAAACTCAACATCTAACTTAGATTAGACAATCTATTATAACAACTTACTTATAACAACTTACGTCATATTGCCTCCACCGGATCGATCAATAATACACAACTGTATTATGTACAAAGCATTTGACCAATGAACGTGAGGCTGAGGCTGTGTTAAAATATACATATCGACGCCGGAAAGGCAAAAGGGCGTAAGCGACAATTTAGTCAAAAATGAGTAAAATATACTGTTGTTATTAGATAAAAATTCTAATAAAAGCTGTACGTTTAACTCATTTTTGACTAAATTGTCGCTTATGCCCTTTTTCCTTTGCGGCGTCCATATTAATTATAATACGAAAAGGCAGATGTTATATTATTTAATCCTTGTATTTATTTTAACTGTGCATGTTCTTCAAAGTGTGCATATGTTTAGGAAAGGAAAAGCAAATTTTATGATGGGCGGTACAGTACAAGGATTTGATAAGAATTTATCTTCCTGATTCGTTCCTCGAAAAGAAACAGACTGAGATGTAACACGGTGAAAAATTATCCTATTAAAAAAGTGAAAATTTTAGTCATTCAGAATATATGGAGAACACTTTATTTTCCTAGTAAATATCATGACGGAAAGCGTCAATATCAGCATGTCAATTTCAATATTTGTATGAACACGTATTCCGCCCTTTTAACTCTGAACTCTGTCAATTCATTCGTTGAAGGTCTGCAGTCCCGTTTTTAACAGGAAAAACGATAAATTTGTCCACACTTTTAATAAGTTAACTAATTTTAATTTCGTATCAGTAAGTTATCTCCATGGAGGCTTAGAATAATGTTGATACAATGAGAAAAGTATAATGGGGATACATTTTTGAATTGTATACGCAAAGCAAAAATGGTACTTTCAGGTAGGTATATTTAAATTAACCACTCGAGCGCTAGCGTATTTACAAAAAATGCGTTGAGCGATTGAAGTTTCGCACGCTTATTTAAAAAATCATACTTCTGAATAGTAAGCCCCCGCAAACCCAATTTATACCTATGTATAACAAGTTTCTCGTTAACTCCTTAAGGCGATGCACAACGTAGTAATGCAAAATCATGTGTTTTTGGTTTGAAAATTTGGTCGCCTAGAAATGTTTCAGATGCTCTAATTAAATACTGCGAGTAGAATACATCTTTTCTTTTGAAATAATCGAGTATTTTTTATATAAGTCTTTTTATAAGCCCAGAAAAAAATAATATATAAGGCCTATGAAAACTGCTTTAAAGTTCAAAAACTCTCTACTTACGAACCCATTTTCGGTTATGATTTTATTGTATAATGTGGCAAATTAAGTTATTTATAAAATGATCGGAAAAAATTAATTATTTATGCCTGAACATCCGCAAAATAAAATAAAATGAACTTTTTGGCCATGTTTTTTTCTTGCATAAATCAAAACAGGCGGATGGTGTTAAGCGGGAATTTCAACCTTACCGCCATCTACGTAAGGGGTGTTATTGATAGCGGCTCGATTTAAAATATTACACGACGTAGTGCATCGCCTTAAGTGTTTAAGTTCCGAAAAAAAAGTTATTTTTGAAGATAATATTTGTACATTTGTTATGGCAAAACATTAATTACATAAAATTCGATAGAAAAAAATCGCAAAGTAAACTACGAAAATTATTTAAAATACGTTTTGTTCAGTTATTTAATACATTATAGGCATGAAAAAATTCACAGCGTATCTTAAAATGCAACTAAAGCATTTTTGAGAGATTTTTTTCTCTATTTTAATGAAATATTTTCACCTTTTTCGCTTAATTATTATCGTTTTTAATTTTAGCGCCCTACCTCTAACATTCGTATTTACATAACTCCCTTTCAAACCATCTTTGAACGCTTACTGCAGGGCCTTAATAAGGTAACATATAAACTGCTTACTGTTGTTTAAAGCCGAGAGATCACACTATATTTCATTGTTTATCCCATATTTGAATGTCTTATAATTTATTTATTTCTTAAATCATTAAAAATAAATCGGCAAAAATCATTTGCCTAAATTTGGACAGCTATGGCTCGAGACCTAGAGCGATTAGACCTAAATATGGGAAGCTATCTTTGACTGCTGAAGAATATGAAAGTCTAAAAATGTAAGTCTTAATTCGGACCGACATTCGATGATTGTTATTCATTCATCTTAGTTCTGGGGGGGTCTTATAATGCCATATCTAGATGTAATTGAAAATGCGACAGTACAGCCATCTTGTTTCCAATATGTATTGATAATTTATTGTAATATACAGGTAACACCTCGGTGTTTAAAAGCGTGCAACATCACAGTATCGTAGTCCGTCTGCAGGTGATGAGGTGACACCTTACAGGTTACAGGCGGTTACCGGGACAGCTTTTATTTCTGTATGTACCAGAACCGCTCAGTATGGAAATTTTAAATTACCGTTTGTGGTCACGCCCTGTTGTTGTCAACACCTTGGTTCGGAGACATTTGACGCCTTGGGAAATAACACAACACCACAGTGTAATGAAAAGACGTACTGCTTTTATTACCCGGTTTCGCCCCAGTTAAATTATTTTTGTACCTTCTGTCTCATTGAACAGTAGAAATTTATAAATAACTAACCATCGCCGCCGTTTCCCCGAAAATTATTCGTAATCCGGTTAGAAACGGGATTGCAGGCCTTTAAGGTTTAAATTCCCGCTTAACACCATCCGCCTGTTTTGATTTATGCAAGAAAAAAAACATGGTCAAAGTGCCTTTTATTTTATTTTGTGGATGTTCAGGCATAAAAATTTAATTTTTTTTCGATCATTTTATAAATAACTTAATTTTCCACACTATAAAATAAAATTATAACCGAAAATGGGTTCGTAAGTAGGAGATTTTGAACTTTAAAGCAGTTTTCATAGGCCTTATACATTATTTTTTTCTGGGCTTATAAAAAGATTTATCTAAAAAATACTCGATCATTTCAAAAGCCAAGATGTATTGTACTCGCAGTATTTAATTAAAGCATCTGAAACATTTCTAGGCGACCCAATTTTCAAACCAAAAACACATGATTTTGAATTACTACGTATGGCATCGCCTTGACAAATGAATTGATAGATTTCTTAATAAACTTTCAGTAACACACGGATGTGTCATTGTCGATGTCCGAACACGTGTTCACAAAAATTTTAACTAACTAACCATCACGGCGTTTCCCCGCAGGGGTAGGCAGAGAGGACGGACCGCCAAACAACTCGGTCTTGACACACACTCATTGCCTCATTCACATTCATAGATCGTCTCATACATACTCTTCTATTATTCTGAATCTTGACATGGCCCAACTCAAGTATTTGATTCACTTGGTCGTGCCATGTCTTCCTCAGGCTTCCCCGACTTGGCATCGCTTATTCTCCTTGCCCTCTTTTCTTCGTTCATTCGCTCTACATGCCCAAACCATCTAAACGTCCCTTTCTTGATCTTACTCATTACGCTTACATCAGCCTTGCACCCTTTGTGGATCTCCACATTTCTTACATGATCATACATGGTTTTACTACACATACGCCTCAGGGATCTCATTTCTACAGCATTCAGTCCACTCCTGATATATTCCTTCGGCATCGATCCACAGCCAGAAAAAAAAGGCATTTTAGCCAAAGTTTGTGTAATGCTTTTTTGTCATATCTCACGATTTTTATTTTTTTTTTATATATTTTTTTTATTTATTATATATTTTTAGCATTCAAATTTATTAATTTAAAAAAAATTTACACGTTTAATATTATTTTTCACATGGGAACGGGTCGTTTTAACGACCAGTTCGCCTGTGAAATGATTTACCGGTCTCTGTCTCTCTCTCTTTCCTTCCTATGACAATATGGATACCTTGACGACCCAGTTTAATTAATTCGTTTCCACAAAAAAAATCTCCATTACCATCCCAAAAGATACCATAGACCTTGTTTGGAAATGGGTGCTTGACTTCCAAGAAATTCCAAAAAGAAAAATTTCTAAAAAAACATAAAATTGTAAACAAAACCAGGGGTGCAATACTAAAGTCATTACTAACAAACTTGTTTTAAATTTTACACAACTCGTAAACAACCATTAATGTACGGTATACGGATAATTATCACTTGCATAGAATTTAAAACACGGCTAGTAGGTACTTACCAAGATTGGTTTATTGTAAAGATTTATTGATCAAAATAATATGAGGTATGTTTGCGGCCCGTTCCAGAGTGGAAGATACTGTCAGTATCGCCCTGGTTGAATACCACCATTCAAAATTGAAAAGTTGCTTGAAACGGCTTTAGCCGTGTTTGGTGACCCGCCAGGTACTTCCGCATCTCCTTCACCCCCCCCCCGCTACCTTCTTCCACACAACATACCAATCGGGTATACCATAGTCTCACTTACTCCAGGCAGTTGGGAGCATTTGAGACTCTTGTGCAGTATTTACATTAAAAAAATATACATATATATACATGTGATAACGTTGAATTAATACGTGGCGCCTTTTATAATCACTACAGGTAGGTACTTAACTTTTCTAAATCGATTGTTACAAAGATCAAAATCTTTTCAAAAATTATATTGTAATGTTAAAAATGTAATAATAATCGCACTAATCGAATTACTTTTATCACGATCGATTATTATAAATAACACAATTACAATTTTTCCGGTAATCTGGCGATCTCGGCAAATATCTATATGCATACAAATTATTATTTGAAAATCTTCCGATAATTAAAACTATATAAAATAAATATAATCACTCGTAGATAATACGTAATTATAACAATTTTATGAACTAGTAGTTCTGTGAACAGTGTAGATCTAGCGTTCAAAAAACGATGTTTCTAATTTTTCTCTTATTTAGTAAATTTAAATCAATATTTGTAAATAGGTAATTGAATACCTAAATACATAGACCATGTATTTTATGTTACTTTTTTAAATTCAAATGAAGAATTATACTTTATTTCTTAAGAACCGTCACTCTTCACCCGAGTGATTATTTATTCAATATTAATATGGAAACATATGAACTGCTTACTGCGGTATAAAGCCAATGAATCCATCAACATGTCTCCGTTTATCACATATTTTTAGGCTATATAAATTTGACACATTATGACAAGCGATCGCTCAAACCGTTTTTGCAAACTTGCCATAATATGGCAAGAAGTGGTATATCTCAAAGACAATACCACAATACTGAGAAAAAATGGTATAAAAAGTCCAAATAACACGAAGATTTAACGTTTGAAAAATAAATTGAACTGTAGTGGTACGCCACTACTTGAGTCGGGCGGTCATTATAGAATAGCACATACTATAAGTTTCGGCCTTTTCCAAGAAGCTTGTTGGGAAATATTTGTAACTATAGCAAGTGGAATGTTCCAGAATGTTTTTCACCTATATAAGCGACAGCAGGAAGGAACTCGAGAGTACAGTATCAGCAACCTTGACACCGAGACCGAGTTAATTGCCTACGTTACGCGCTTGAAAATATTTCTCGAACTTTCCTTTTTAAAACGTTCTGCTTGTGTTTTCTACGTTTATTTTTTGGATACAATATAATAAACTGTTCCAACCAAATTGAGTGGTAATTTATTAATTTTTAAGAACACGATCGATAACTACAGAACCATTAAATGGCTGCCATCTTTAAACGGAATGTACAAACAAATTTGCATAGATAGACAAAATGCAAAATGGTCGACAACACTTTCATAGTAATAATAATAGTTATACTGCCCTATTTTTTTTAGTTTGGTACGCACGCAGATTATGATAAATCTATATAGTTAGTAAACTAGAAGATTATTCCTGAAAAGTGCCTTTAAGCATCTGGCGTGTTCTTTTAGAATCATATCAGTGATCGTATTTTACCTGATTATCAAACCGAACTCGTAGAATTCCCTGTATTTATATTATTGTGTCATTATATTATCGATTAAAAGTAAATATGATTTACAGACAACGATGATACTGATAGAGAAAAGGATATCCGTTGTTAACGGGAAATGGGTTTTTAGTAAGTTTAGTACATTAGTCACACCTCAAACCTACCTACAGTTTTTTTTTTGTTACGTCTAAGGTGATATGATGATGATAACGTAATATGATAATAAAATAATCAAAAAGCGATCTGTTGGGTCGAAATTTGAAATGGAAAACCACAAACTAGTGTTTATAAGTAAAAAAAATTCTATTTAGTTTCATATTTCGACCCAAAAAAACCTTTTTAGCATTGTTTTCTTTTATATTCTTTAATAATAAATGCGTTTTAGTTTTAATTTTTTTAAATTGGATTATTTATATGTAAGTGAGAACATCTGTAAAACACAGTAAAATGGAATAACTTTGGAAGCTTAACAAATGAATGTAATAATATTTAATTGTTAAAGAAGATGATAATATTAGCAAAACTCGACGATATCGACCCTAGCTGTCCAAATCCTATTGAATTTCTATGATTTAGTAGAAAAATAATAATAAGTCACCGTAGACCCAAAGTTCATTTACATTTTTTCTCCAAATAACGTCAGGAATCACTGGTTAAAGTACCTTCCTTAAAACCCTGTATATAAAATGACACAGAAAATAAAAAAGGAGACTATCGCAACTGGGAATTGAACCAAAACCTCCTAGACCACAAGGCCGGGACACTCATTCAAAACAACCTCCTAACTTTTATGGGATTTTACAAAAAGGTTCGTTTTAATTTTTTTTCATAGTTTTGTTTAATTAAAAAAAAACATTATTTGGAGGTTCTCATACAAATTAGGAGGCTGTTTTGATTCAGTGTCCCGGCATTGTGATCTAGGAGGTTTTGACTGAACCCAGATCACCTGTACTATCGGGGCAACACTCTCCCAATAGAGCTACCAAGATCTAGTTATATTCAAGCATATAAAAACATTTATTAATGTACCATTGTATTTCCAAAATAATTTCCTACGAGAGCAAGCATTTAAAAAAATAATTAACATCAATGTAGTCACAAATTATCGAATTTGCCGTTAAAAAAAGAATTTATCACCTATATTTTATATTTAAAAACAAATAAAATTTCCCAAAAGCGTAAATAAACTAAATTGTTATTTCTAAATTTGAAATATGAGATCAAAAAAAATTAAGTAGTTAGAGGCGTTATCCCGGTAGTCAGAGACCCTGGGTTCGATTCTCAGTTGAGAACGCTACCTTTTTATTTTCTGTGTCTCGTTCCTTTTCGTTCTTCATTTTCTATATTCAATTTAATCAAATCTTATTTCAGTAGCAAAGGATTTTTCAAATTTCTACAAGTTTCATTGATGACTCTTTTCGGGTATAATTTTAGATGCGTATCTAAGATAACAACATGATATTTACTTTACGTGTGGATCCACTATAACTATGTTCCATTGATACCCGGGTTTGATACTTATTCATTCTGAGAGGCCCGATTGTGTCATCGGTTTATACAGTGATCAATATTCTTTTCGATAAGTAGAAAGGTGATAATAACAGGTAACATTAAAACTGTTTTAGCCACCTTTTAAAGATAAGGAGCATTCTGAATCACATTTTGGCTTGCAAATATATAAGCAGCATTATTTTTATTTATTTATTTATTGGATGATTTGTTTAGCGCCGCTTTTGTGAGATATCACCTCAGGGGCGCTTTATGTTTAAAAGGAGCACATATTTTTGATAAAATAATCTCTTTTTTATATAAAAAAAAATCTTAAAATTAAATTGAATGTTTTTATATAAAGTTGATATACCTATGCAGGTATATAAACATTTTGGTATTTTAAAAATCCAAATACATATGTCTATTTTGTTGCTTTGTCATAAATTAGTGTAGAAACCCAATATTCTAAATCTTGAACTTTTTAAATAAAAGTGTGTTTATCTGAAGTGACCAGTCAATGTTTTTCTGTATCTGTTTCTAAATAATATTATGTTTTTCTGAATCTGTTCGTAAATAGTAAAATTAGATGAAGACTGGGAATTCGTAATAAATTTTTCAGTAAGGTGATTTTTAACCAAAACGGCGCTATACAAATTATCAAACTATTATTATTATCATTCGATATTATCCATATTTACTTATGTACTTTACTTATTTATTATTATTGACTTATTATTTTATACTGAAATTTATTATTATTATTTAGTTCAAAATCATCTATGTATTGTACTTTTTATTATCTATTTAATATACCGATTGTAATGTACTTATTATTGTTATTAACTTATATAAAAAATATATTATATACTTAAATTTATTTACTTTTAATAACTTACTATTTACCTGTTTTCATTTATTAATATCCCTCTTGTCATTGTTCATCCTATGATTGTGGCTGATGAGTCAACACAGGTACTTTGCAATACTTATTTACTCAGTAGAATGTTATTGTTGCCAACTTTAAATGTACTACCCAACTGTAATTTTAGTTTAAATAATTGTATTGTTTGTAGACTCACATTTATTTATTACTTGTAAATTATTTAACATTATAAATGATAACAATATGCAGACTTATATATATAATTTTTTCGTTTTTTATTCTACTACTCCATAAGTTGAGCTCCAGGAGCTCGTGTTTATGGGAGGAGTATTTACCTTTAGTTCTAATGATTTTTTAAACAATAATCAAAAACTTTTGATATAAATACAAACATAATACGAACATAGGTACACAAATTAGAAAAGTGTGTTCTTAAAGATAATTAAAAATATATCTTCTTACAGATTAATTAAGCGTGAGGAAATTAAGGAGATGATTAATTAATTAATTATTAAATTATTTAAATTAAATTATTATATTTTTACATGTATTTTTTTATGCTTACTATAGTTGTTTTGCTGCAAATCTCGACCCAGGAATTTCCTAGTGAGATGAGCAGGTTAAGATTTTAATGTTATATACTGTTTTTTGAAAAAATAAAAAATACTCACACTTTGTACCTAGATATCAGGGTTCTGTTTTTTAAGTTCGAATATTTGAAAATGGCCATTTTATCATGAACTTCCTGTGATTGTGGTCTTCTGAATAAATGAGAGTACAAGTTCCTTACCAAATTCGTGAAACGTTTCGATCAAGAAATTCGTCGTATATTTGTACAAATTTAAAAAAAAATGCAGGGTGTCTCAAAGTTATCGCACTTTACGATAACTTTGAGATGTGATTTTACATGATGGTAGAAGTAAAAAAGATAAATAACCTTTTTCGAAATTCCAAGGTTTACTTTCCCGTGTAAAAATATGTTTTCGTAGAAGAATATTTATTTTCCCATAAATAATTCAACTTTTTAACATAAAAACTACGTAAAAGCATTGGAATTTCTAAAAAGTCAAATCATACCGAAACACCCCGAAGTTATCGCACTTTACCCCCGGACACCTTTTATATGTACATTTGCTGTTGTTTTTGTTGTTGTTGTTGTAATTTCGTCAAAACGACGTTTGGTATTGAAGCTAATGTCGTCATTTTCAAATTGCGAAGACACCTACTAAGTAGATTGCACGAGGCTTTTTTCGTATCGATCCAGATATGGAAAGTATATCAGGACCCATAAGAAAAATCTTCGCTTTAAACGGGGAGAAAAATGAGTAGGTATTACTAATTTATTAAGAATCTCTTCAAATTATTCGTAGTTCGGTTAAAACGGGGTTGCAGGCCTTACTATTTTCTTCTTCGTGTATATTTAAAATCGGCTTCTTCAAAGTGTCATCGTAAATTTCATCGTCGTCTTAAAAATATTCCTCTTTGTAAACCTACTGACGGAATGAGCTAAAGATACTTTGTTACATTTTCATTTAATACCTATAAAAAAAAAAC
Source organism: Hesperophylax consimilis (assembly GCF_061612785.1). Taxonomy (NCBI): domain Eukaryota; kingdom Metazoa; phylum Arthropoda; class Insecta; order Trichoptera; family Limnephilidae; genus Hesperophylax; species Hesperophylax consimilis. The sequence goes on from NC_142841.1 coordinate 34,420,621, forward strand.
TAAGTGCATTATTTGTAATATTACATATGACATCACCCGTACCCCGCTCATTAAAAACTATTTGAACTATGAAAACGGCAATTATAAAATTTAAATCTGATAATATTATTACTCCAGCGTCTGGACGGTGTAGGCCCTGTGATTGGTCAAATTCAAATTGTGTTTAAATAAGACTTTAAAGATTAAGACACGATTTCATACTGAAATAGAATCGCCACATGTAATACGATATTTCTTAAAAAATATCGTTTCTGCTCATACAATTTTTGGATAATATGGAAGAAAATATGTCTTAGAAAGTTCATAATCCATTGGATTAATTAGATTACAGTGAAAATTATCCACAATTACGTGATTACGTTTGACGTTTGACGAAAAAAGCACGCGTTAATTCAATATGGCCGATACCCGATACGCATCGTGGCTATAGGTGGCCGACAGAGCGCCCCTCTGGCGGTGAAGAAACGAATCAAATGACTGGCGCGTATATTTAAATATGCAAAATTATTTGAACATCAAGCGTTTAATAATAAGATTTCTTCTGGAAGTTTAGTTCAACTTTGCAATGGCATTTTTCATTATTATTTATAATTTTTTTTTGCTTATTAATTACATCTGATTTTATATTGACATGTTTTCTAATTTCTAAAATTTCTAAATTATTTATTTGCGATGCTTTAATCCTGAGTGAAGTATTTTAAGACCTGAATTTTTATCGAAAGTGTGATTCAAAAGATGATTTGCAAACTCATATTCACTATTTCCATTTAGAACCCTGAGATGTTTTTTAGTTCTGACTTCAAAGTTTCTATTGGTTCTACCTTTGTAAAATAAATTACAATCCAGCCCAATTGAGTTTATAAACTCCTGATTTTTTTGTTTGATTTTCGCAATCTTTATTATTAAGAATATATTTATTCAATCTGTTATTAGTGTAAAACGCCGGTTGAATAGTACCAGGAATGTTTATATATATAATTTTAGAAGTGTCGTTATCCACAAACAGATTTCTACGCCATTGTTTATTTATATCTTAAGAACTAGGGTAAAAATACCGTTTGAAGATAATATGTTTAATTATTTTATTTAGTATTTCAACTATCAATTTATTAGAATAACCGTTATTAAATTTTATTTGTCTTATGAATATATTGTTTTATGGTTATATGCAAAAAAAAATTTCAGGTCTTAAAATACTTCACACAGGATATAAAGCATCACAAATAAATAATTTCGAAATTTTAGAAATAAGAGAACATGTTTATAAAAGTAGATGTAATTAACAAGATTTTTTTTTTATAAACTCTCTTTTAAATATTTTCCCACTTAACTGGTCGTTCATATTGTAATTCCTAATTCTTATAAACCCAGCCTACTCTTACCCCTCCCCCCTCCTTCCACTTCTTTTTTCCAATTGTAATCTATATTTAATTTTTGACTTCGGTGTATACTTCGTTCATGAAACATGTATTGGTTGTATATAATAAAGTGAAGTTAAAACAGTTATTTGTTTTTTAATAAAATAAAGTTTAATCGGATAACATTATTTTATCTATTTCCATTGTATATCAATGCATACGTACATAATAAAATGTAAACATTATATTTATTTATTAATTGGACAATTTGCATGGCGCCGCTTTTGTGAGATATCACCTCAGGGGCGCTATATTGTAATAATCTACCTTTATATATAGATTTTTACTCTCCTGATGAAGGTGTATATATAATCTAACTTTAAACTTTATTAGATACAGTAACAGTTTTAGGTAAAGAATTACCACCAGTTGGAGTAAAATTCACACCTTTTAATTAAACCGACTGCTAATCACATTGCACAATTACCCTCCTTTTATCCATAAACACGGGTACAATTAATCAATATGTAATAATGTATTATTTCAGTCAAATTTGTTGTAACTATCTTTAATTGTTGTGACAAACTATACGATATTGATTCAACTTATAGACATTGACGGTTGTAACACATATTTAAGCACTGCAAGTCTCCTATGAGCAAATTATATTAGGTACCATAACAGTTAATATCAGTTGTAGACATGTAGTCAATAATAGTGTTTCATTTGAAATAATCCATCACAAATACGTAAAATTTCATTTATTCAAACAACTGTCATTCATATTATGCCTAAATTGAGCATGTTATTATTCATTAACTCCTTCCTGTTCCGTGTTTTAACAATATATACTCACCCTCTCTCTGTGAATGACCTAATATCTATCTATTAAATGTAAATGTTGTTAGTATCACTTAAACTGGGCGCAGCCCAACCAAGTGCCGCCCGCAGGGCCTAGCAGCAAAAACCCGCGGAGCGGGTTTTTAACTGCTAGTTTTAACATTATTATCTTGGCTGGAATGATTCCTTAAGGCTCCGTAGTAAGCGATCAAAATCGTTTGAAAGGGAGACATGTAAATACGAATGTTAGAGGGAGAGCGCTAATATTTAAAAAACGATAATAATTAAACAAAAATAATGAAAATCTTTCATAAAACACGACTCATTTGAAACATAGCAAAAATCTCTCGACAAGTGCATCTAAAGATACTCTTAATTTTTTCATACCTATAACATGTTAAGGCGATGCACTACGTCGTGTAATATTTTAAATTGAGCCGCTATCAATAAGAACCCTAACGTAGATGGCGATAAGGTTTAAATTCCCGCTTAACACCATCCGCCTGTTTTGATTTATGCAACAAAAAAACAAGGCCAAAAAGTGCCTTTTATTTTATTATGTGGATGTTCAGGCATAAATAATTTTAAAAAATTCGATTATTTTATAAATAACTTAATTTGCCAGATTATACAATAAAATCATAACCGAAAATGGGTTCGTTAGTAGGAGATTTTGAACTTTAAAGCAGTTTTCATAGGCCTTATACATTATTTTTTCTGGGATTTATAAAAAGACTTATCTAAAAAATACTAGATCATTTCAAAGGCCAGGATGTATTCTACTCGCAGTATTTAATTAAAGCATCTGAAACATTTCTAGGCGACCAAATTTTCAAACCAAAAACATGTGATTTTGCGTTACCTACTACGTATGGCATCGCCTTAAATATCAAAACAAAATATAATATAATACTAAATAACAGAACAATATGTGTTTTTATTCGGATCATACTTTGCGATTATATATTTTTTTAGGTACTGAGAAACTTAAAGTGTTTAAGAGAAATATGTTATGAATTCGTAGAAATTAGGGGTTAGAAATCTAATCATATGATTTCTTATAAGCCAACTGAAAATTCTTGCAATTTACTCTATACCCGAAAATTGCTGGTATAAATTCTCGTGCGGGGGATTAAATAGCTCCTCTGGAATAAACACACATAGAATCCCCAAAAATGACATATGTCCTGAGGTAAATTAATATCCTGGAGTTAAAATTAAAAAAAAATAATAATAAAATTACCCCTCTTCAATAGAAGTCGCCTTATCTCTACGTGTAGATAAATAATTACGTAGACACCTAATAGATATTACGGAAATGTCTGTCACTTCAATATTTCTGAGAAAGTGTAATCTATTTACGTGAATGAATCACGTCTGTAAAAGGTATCTTTATCTTAAGAAAACATAAAAAGTAACACAGTCATAGCGGCGGATGATTCTAGAACGCCTTGCAGTCTGAAGTCTGAATCCATTCCAAAGTGACGAGTGCTGGGTGACTTGGTGAGAATTGCCACCTGAGAGGTCCTTATCAGATAAGGCTTTACCCTGTTATCTTCCCCATCTGAAACTCAAGCCAGGTTGTCACTGGCCGGCTACTCTCTTTTCTGTATGGCAGTATTATGTGCGAACTAATTACAGGATGTTGTAAAACGAATGCTCTCAAAGGCGCAAGTGCAACCAACCTTGCCACTTCCTGTTTTGCAACTTCAGGGGCTCTCAACAACGTGTAATAATCATTTTTGTTGTGTCTCTGGGGCTTTTTCACAAAATCTCTTAATCAATAAAACATGATAATAATACAATAATTAATCATAAGACCTTAATCAATGAAACTATGATAAAGTGACAATAGCTCTGACATCTTTTTGCAGCCGGTTGGAATATTCTGGACCCCGACCTTGAGGTTCTCACCTTATTTTTTGTCCAATTATTTTCGACAACTAACGCCATATGGCGTTATGTAACCTAATAAATTAATCTAGTGCCGTTTATGGGTGAGCTCATATACTAATGTGAAGAATATTACAATTTTCTCATTTAGAAATAAGAATAATTGGATTTATCTAAAAAAATATGTCTCTCCGTCCACAACTTTATTTGACATTAATTTTCTCCTAGTTCCTAGGTATTAGTTTCTGGCACAATCTTGGCTTCTTCAGGGTGAGACGGAAACGTAACGGCACATTATGGAACGTGCTATGTATGATTGTGAATGAGGCAAGGAGTGTGTGCCCGAGGAAGACATGGCACGATACCTTGAACCAGATACTTGAGTCGGGCCATGTGACGAGTCGGAATAACGGAAGAGTATGTATGGGGAGATGTATGAATGTAAATGAGGCAAAGAGTTTGTGCCAAGATCGAGTTGTTTAGCGGTCCTCTCTGCCTACCTCTGCGGAGAAATGGCGTGATGTTAAGTTAACATTAAGAAAGATAGGTATAAAAAAAGGGTTAAGGTTATTTAAAGAGCACAAGTACTTTAGTACTGACGAGAAGAGTCTTAGCATAACTGCCATGCTGTGCTAGAACATGAGTTATGTTGTGTGGTATCTTGAACAAGCCGCGGCAACGACTATGGCCGGAGTTGTCTACTAACATGCAAACGATAAAATAATAACAATTTTTTAAAATATTTATTTGTTTAAAGACGTGATTTACATCCCCTGGCATGTTTGGGGCGTTTTCTGGCGCAGGGGTAGTAAAATCATTACGAAGGCTTACACTTGCAGGTGAGAATTCCCAGGGAAATCCCCAATGTTCTTTAGTTTCATATCCCCATATAACTAGACGCCGTCTGAGTGCGGACTATAAACTACAAACTATTACAAACTAACTCACTTTATCTTTATTATGGTCGAGATGATATCTTTCATTCATGAACAGTTATAAACAAACAGTCCGCTAACCGCTTTGAGGCTTACAGCATTCCGCAAGTTTATTCTAACTAACTAACCATCGCGCCGTTTCCCCGCAGGGGTGGGCAGAGAGGACGGACCGCTAAACAACTCGGCTTTGACACGCACTACTTGCCTCATTCACATTCATACATCGTTTAATACATACTCTTATAATATTCTGACTCTTGACATGGCCCGACTCAAGTATCTGATTCACTTGATTATGCCATGTCTTTCTCGGTCATCCCTGACTTATGCCACCATTCACATTTGCGTCATATATTCTCCATTAAGATTATTGCTTTACTATATTTATGGTTCGCTCCACGGTATGGACCATCATGCTGTAATAAACTGTTAAAGTAAATGGTTCTGTCTTGAATTGCATTGAAGTGACAAGTAAAAACGACGTATACGTACAGGTGATAAACACCCGTATATTTATTTATACATAAATTATACAAAACTACACGTTGTTACTCGGAAAACAAAAGGGCAGAAAATCTTTATTAATTGATTAGGGATTTGCTTCTATAATCAATGAGAGCGAACTAATAATTTCCAAATTAAACCAAAGCATTCGTCAAGGGACCAGGTACTTCATACTGTGATCAAAGTTCTTAAAAATCTCCGTAAATATTTCACTTTGTTTTGACTTTACTACAAGAAACGACGATTTTCATCGCGATAGATGTACAAGATGCAGTATAATTCCATTATTATCCACTTCTTCAAAAGAATTAATTAATTAATAATTGGATTATTATCAATAAAAATTGGTGTATTCAAATTATTTTATTTTCATACCCTTATTATTTTCTTTTCATACCCTTATTATTTTAGTTTCAAATCCTTATTATTTTATTTTCATACCCTAATAATTTTCTTTTCATTCCTTTATTATTTTATTTTCATACCCTTATTATTTTATTTACATACCCTTATTATTTTATTTTCATACCCTTATTATTTTATTTTCATATCTTTATTATTTTATTTTCATACCCTTATTATTCCATCAAATTTCTAAATTTACCTTATAAAACTGATCCCCTTGCCGCTATTATGGACTTTTAGTATGGTGTGACACTTGCGAGAGTTTTTGCAATCTAAATACGCATAAATAACTTTTTAAACCAAACTAACAAACTAATAACAAAGTTTTGTTTATTTTGAATAGTAAAAATTAATTTTAAAGCGATGCACTACGTTGTGTAATATTTTAAATTGAGCCGCTATCAATAACAACCCTTACGTAGATGGCGATAAGGTTTAAATTCCCGCTTAACACCATCCGCCTGTTTTGATTTATGCAAGAAAAAAACATGGCCAAAAAGTGCCTTTTATTTTATTATGTGGATGTTCAGACATTTTATAAATAACTGAATTGAATTAATTGAAAATTATTTGAACAACAGGTGCATGCAAATAAAGCTTTTGAACACTTTAAGTAAAAAAAGAAAAATCTTAGCAGGTGTTCCTCAAGGTTCCATATTAGGTCCTATTTTATATATAATTTATGTATCTTTTATTAAATTTATTTTTAAACATGTAAAACACTTTGTGTACGCGGATGATACTGCATTGGTGTTTTCTTGCAGTGATTTGCAATTATGTATTGAACTTTTACAAAAAGATTACATTGAACTTTTAAAATGGTCTCACGACTCTGGCCTAATCATAAATGCAAAAAAAACTAAATTGATACACATTAGATCACCCAATGCCAAGGTAAATACTATTATACCCGAAATTAAAACACACAATTCAGATTGCCTACATGTTGGTATCCCTGCGTTGTGTACATGTGAAAATATTGAACTGGTTAAAAAATATGTTTATTTAGGTGTTATTATTGATTGTTTTTTCAAATGGGATTTACAGATAAATAAAGTCTGTGAACGACTGAGATCTATTATTAGTAGATTATATAAATTAAAATTTTATGTTCCAATATACACACTTCGAATAATTTATTTATCACTAGCTGAATCTATCATAAGGTATGGAATTACAGCTTGGGGATTTTCCTCTAAAACAAATATAAATCATGTTCAAGCAGTTCAAAATTCTCTTGTTAAATTATTAGCTCATAAAAGTTTATATGAACAAAGGCATAATGTTCCACACCTTTATCAAAATCTGAAAATCCTCTCGGTAAGAGCAATTATGTGGTATAAAATAATTTTTCAGCACATAAATAGCCCTATGTACATAAATAGACTGGAACACACTTACAATACTCGATTTACATTAAATGAAGGACTAATCGTACCAAAGCATGTAAACAAATATGGAAAAAGAACGCTAGACTACATGATACCAAATTGTTTAAATATGTTACCTGCAGAAATCAAAAAATGTACAAATATAAAAAGAAATTTTTTGTTGAAAAATTGGCTAGCTGAAAGAAATAGTTTGTACTAGACTCTAATACAAACTATTTCTAACTGCATACGCTTTAATTGTTTTTTGTTTTTATTTTTATTGTATTACACCTCTCATGATATGAATGTATACATTTGATATAATCTGTTTAAGTTAAAAGCACCCAATGACAAACTACTTTAAAGTAGTTTATTGGGACTTTTTGATTTTTGTATATTATTTTTGATATTTAATAAAAAAAAATAAAAATAAAAAAAAACTTAATTTTCCAGATTATACAATAAAATCATAACCGAAAATGGGTTCGTATGTAGGAGATTTTGAACATTAAAGCAGTTTTCATAGGCCTTTACATTATTTTCTTCTGGGCTTATAAAAAGACTTATAATAGAAAATACTCGATTATTTCAAAGGCCAAGATGTATTCCACTCGCAGTATTTAATTAAATCATCTGAAACATTTCTAGGCGACCAAATTTTCAAACCAAAAACACATGATTTTGAATTACTACGTATGGCATCGCCTTAATTAAATTAATTATTTCATCGCCTTTCAAAACTGTTTTTAGTTTCGTTCTGAAATATTCCTTTTATTTGGATTTTATTATAAAGCGGATTTCAAACAATTTCTCCGACCAGGCCAGAGCCCTGAGGGGTTAATATTAGAATTGTCCACAGTCCCGACTGTTGCAAATCAAAATACGCATAAGTGCATGCGGGTTGTACATTATTAATTGTTACCGCCATCAAATAAGGCTACCTTACCTTGATATTTTTCTGTTATTATAGATTTGAACTTTGGAATATTTTAAAAAATGTGTAAATAGGCGCTTTTTTAAATTTCCTTGAGAGACAGGTACAGGTACTTTTCTTATTAAAAGTTTCCAAGTCTGTTGCTCAAAAATAGCGAAATGGTAGTAGATACATATTAAACTCCAAGGTTATATCGTAACTGCACCACCCTCTTTGAAATCTGTTAAAAAGTAAAAAAATTATCAACAAGCCTCTATGCATCTACCTTTAACCCATGTTCCTGGACTCCTCCGACCAATTACCTATCCCTATCTGACAGTGTGGAGTGTTTAGTACCTACATCAGTGACATTTGTGACCAGTTTGTTAAGAAAACCTGTACGGTGAACCGGGTGAACATGTCCCTTCAGTGTGTTTAATCCTAGTTTATTACGGAAGCTTGTTCAATAAGCAAGCAGTATCGAAAAGACTAAGGGTTACTCAGAATCCTTTCCAATTCTAATTTTTAACCACATCTACCCGAATAGTTGTGGCAAATATTGATTACAGTCCCCAATAAAACTATTTTTGTCGTTGTATCTTCCGTTTTATATTTTTCATTGGTTTATGAAGCTAAATTATTATTTTTCATGCATGTTCTAAAAAGTTAGGCATTAATAAACTAATGCAATAAATAAAGAATGGACGAAAAGTAGTTAGTTCACAGTTTTAGCAAGATTTATTTCGTTGACAGCAAAGTCATCCGTTTAAACTCATCCGGTTTATTTACTAAACATCCTAAATTTTATTAAATTCGAAGAATCACACATAAATTCACCAAGGTACCTGTCCAAATATCGTGACGAAAGTAAACACTCGATGTATGTATACTCATTCTATGGAAATATTTCATTCAAGCGGTGCAGCCCTTTATGGCGTATTATTTTAGTGAGATTCAAGGGCTGATTAGCTTTCAACACTACGTCAGGTAAGCTAAGGGATGTGATGAAAGAACCATGCGAGGTCTGTTTAACCCATTTTTTAACGTGGAAGAAAGTGAAGCATGGGAGGATATCTTAATATTTTTTTATGTGAGTACCTTACAAGAGTCCCCGAATGCTTTCAACCGTCTAGAGCCAGTGAGACTACGGCATCCCCAATTGAGGTATGTTGTGAGATAGAAAGGAGATAAGATTGTACCAGGCTATTCAAATCTGGGCACCAAACTAAAGCTAATTCAAGCAACATTTCAATTCTGAATGTTAACCTTTCTCCAGGGCGATTTTAAAATAATCTTCGACTCTGATAAGGTATTAATTTCTGTATTTTAAAGAAAATTTGATTAATTATTTTTTGCTGCACACCAATCCATATGAGTTATAAAACTAATTTCGTGGAAATTGACTAAAAATATTTTTTTATTTATTGATTGATTTCGTACATTAGATAATTCAATTACAATACTACGCTTCTCTTCTAAGCAATGCTTGTATCGGCAAGTGGAAATAAACTAACAAACAAAATGAAACTTCTATATATCTTTTTTTCAAAGAAAGACAAACGTTCCCGGGTTACGAGTAACCTGACAATATTTGAAAATCTTCTGCTATCACCACAGTAAGCGGATAATGTTGCTTGTGTTGTGATGGAACCAATTTAAATTCCCTCATATTACATATATTTTAAAGTACGTTCAGCAGCTGGTCGAGTTTCTTCACCACCTAGGATTCTTGTTGCAGAGTCTCCATCTTCTATCTTCGTCGAACTTCACAGCGGTGCTGCCAAGGTCTGTTATCTATGTGATGATATTGTGTCAGCGCTTTGTTAGCAGCAGACACATACCTGGACGGATGACGCACCTCGTGCTGGCGCTGTTGGTGGACGCGGTGGACTCTCTCGCTGCAGCAGCTGATCCAGTTTCTTCACCACCTAGGATTCTTGCTGCAGAGTCTCCATCTTCTATCTTCGTATCACCTGTTCCTGTAATTAATTTAACTTCACTTTATTTTTGTATCATTTGTTTAATACCTGCATCAACTGTAAAGCGCCCCTGAAGTGATTTTCCAATAAATAAATCAATACGTACATTACTGTCAAAGCTTTCGATGTACCAACTTCAATTCAATTATAAATGCCAAGTGCGTACGTTTTTGCTCATTATTTCCGGGATGCAATCTGAAGACTGAAGATTATTCTGATAATAATGTAACTCTTACAATGAAAAGGAGATGCAACCAAGACAACAAAAGAAGTAAACATTTTGGCGAAAGATTTAGATTTCATAAATGTATTGTTTTGATCTGTCAGCTGACATTTTCCAGTTCTATAATCTAAGATTAGGGGATGTTGAAACTTTCAGGAGAATAATATTATAAAATGTGGGAAAAAATGGTAGAAATATGGAAAATAAATAAACTTCGATGGTAGGTAGTGTCAACATCCGGTACAGAATATTGGCTTGAACGAAATGACTTGGCAAACAAAGAATGAAGAGGGCGCTTGGCTAAAGGCAATAACTCGCCCGGGTTTATAACTTGGCGCAGGCGTGTAAAATTCAATTTACACCTGCAATGTTGTTACACGTCATAAATATTTGTATAAATAAATTACTGTAATTGTTAAACTGCCTTACAAAAAGCATAGCGTTGATATTTAGAGTACCAACTGCTCGTATATTCTTATCGTTCTGTAAGTCAAATCCAAAGAAGGTAATGCGTTAGAACATTATCTTTAATTAATTAATTATCAAATAGTATAAAATAAAGACGGTACCCGCGTCTGTTTGTTTGTGCGTTTAGTTCTTCTAAACCACGCAACGGATTTTGATAGGGTTTTCACTATAATTTATAATGTCGATGTTAAAAGCAGAATCGTTTAGAGGAAGCTACCAGCCCAGAAAAGCCCAAAAAATTGTATATTGTTAGAATGCCTTGTATCGCCATGAATGTAGGTAATGGACATTGAAATCGCCTGCAAATGTGGTATTTTATTTATTTTGTGAACAATTTTACAAGAAAGCAAAAAAGTTAATCTAGGAAAACTGTCACAGATAATCTTATCCATAATATTATAATATTTTAAGTTGTTTCTTTTACGCGGTCATACATTTCTATTGAAAAAATATTTTTTTAGTAGTTCACATTTATATATTTTTATTGGGTAATTAACCATTTTATTTTAATTCTACTCAAAGTAAAAGGTAGGAAATGCTTCAATTTATCTAGGGCATATTTTTTGTCATTTTTTATGTAAGCAAATTCGTGATAAAGATTAATCGAAAATAGTCTTCGCCTTAAGCAGTTGAGTCGCTCTGTTGATTGGCGCATTCTGATAGGCAGAAGTCCTCGCTTTCGGAGTATAAAAAAGTACATGGGATCTCCCACAAGTATACTTGTGAGGCACATACAATACCTATTAGTAATATCCGGTTTAAGAACTCGAATGACATTATCGATCAACAATCAATTTCCTGCATTTACTGCAGTTTACTGACATATATGATAATAAAATTACGACAAGATAAATAAACGCAGATAAGGATGAGGTGACTATTTTTGTGACAAGTTACAATAATTCCTCGTATTTCAGCAAAACCCTGTATCTATTTTGGAATAGCGCTAAACAAGGGCATTTGAAAAGCAAATAATTTCATATTTGTAATGTATCGATAATGTAACTGATTGACGCATATTATGGAAAATCCATGCAGGTTTAACTACATTTTAAATATACAGGTATCGCACGAGAGTCCCAACTACTTCCAATTTTACTGAACTAAACTTTCCATTTTCCTTTACAAATAACCAACGTAACTTTTCCCAATCTCTTCTTGTGAGAAAATGTCAACTGTATTATTATTTCTTCCGCTGTAATGACAAGATTTCGGACATAATTAGCGATAGCCCTCAGACTTCAAAAAATTTCTAGAATTTGATCTTTTTTATCTGAATACTGTACAAGAGTCCCAACTGCCCCCAACTTTTCTGGAGCCAGTGAGACTACGGCGTCTCTAAGGAGGGGAGGTACTTGACTATTCAGACTGGTCACCAAGCACGACTAATATAAAAGCAGTGTCAGAGTGAGACAGAAAGAGTTAACTGTATATAATTAGTCCCACTTGCTCAACCTCTCTCTCATCCCAGATTTTAACTATTATTTTTTTTATTTATGTGAATACTGCCCAACAATCTCTAACGCTTCCAATCGTCTGGTTTCAGTGAGACTAAAGCATCCAACTGGGGAATGCTGTGAGGCTGAAGGGTGGTGGAAAGTGGAAGGAGATGGGGGAGAGGAAGATGGGGGAGTACCTGGCTATTCAGACTGATCACCAAGCACGACTGAAGCCATTTCAAGCAACGTTTCAATTCTAAATGTTGGTCTTACACCAGGGCGATACTGAGAGTATCTTTCACTCTGGAACGTGCCGAAACTATATGTTATATTATTTTTAAATGATTACATTGTAAAATAACATAAATCAACCTAGTAAAATTTATCTTTGTAGCGTCATTATTATTATTTTTAAATAATTCTATAAAATAAAACGAAGCATTTTTATAAAATTGGTCATTCTTGCATTTATGTACTTATAAAAAACGTAGCTAGTCGATAATCTGACCCCTCGACTAGGGTCTAGTTTTTCTCTTTTTTTTTTTTTTTTTTTTGCTATTGCTGTTGTTTTACGAATAATCTTACTGTTTTATTTTTACATAATGTAACCCATTATTGAACAACAGTTGATAGGTATTCATTATTTGTTATTAATTTGCATTTTTTAATTTTAACTAAAATAAAACTGCCCGAAGACAGTGAGATTGTGATTGGTAATGTAAGGCAGAAGAGGTAGTGGGGGTGGGAAATAGATGGGAAGAGGAAAGTGGACTCTTTATCATTCCACAAACTATTAACACTAGATGGGAAGATGTAAGTGGACTCTTTAACATTCCGAAAACTACTAACACTAGATGGGAAGAGGAAAGTGGACTAATTATCAATCCGCAAACTATTAGCATTAGATGGGAAGATGAAAGTAGATTGTTTAGCATTCCGCAAACTATTAAGACTAGATAGGAAGAGGAAAATTGACTTTTAGCGGACGCTTTAGCATTCCGCAAACTATGAACATTAGATGGGAAGAGTAAAGTTTACTTTTTATCATTCCGCAAACTATTAACACTCGATGGGAAGAGGAAAATGGACTCATTTTCATTCCGCAAACTATTAACACTAGATGGGAAGAGGAAAATGAACTCTTTGACATTCCGAAAACTACTAACACTAGATGTGAAGAGGAAAGTGGACTAATTATTAATCCGCAAACTATAAACACTAGATGGGAAGAGGAAAGTAGACTATTTATCATTCCGCAAACTATTAACCCTAGATGGGAAGAGGAAAGTGGACTCTTTAACATCCCGAAAACTACTAAAACTAGATGGAAGGAGGAAAGTGGACTCATTAGCATTCGGCAAACTATTAACACTAGATGGGAAGATGAAAGTAGACTCTTTATCATTCCGCAAACTATTAACACTAGATGGGAAGAGGAAAGTGGACTCCTTAAAATCCCAAAAACTACTAATATTAGATGGAGGGAGGAAAGTGGACTCATTAACATTCATTAACACTAGATGGGAAGAGGAAAGTGGACTATTTAGCTTTCCGCAAACTATAAACACCAGATGGGAAGAAGAAATTGGACTCCTTAGCATTCCAAAAACTTTAAACACTAGATGTGAAGAGGAAAGTGGACTACCTGGCATTCCACAAACTATAAACACTAGATGAGAAGAGGAAAGTGGACTCTTTATCATTAATCAAACTATTAACACTAGATGGGAAGAGGAAAGTGGACTCTTTAGCATTCCGCAAACTATTAACACTAGATCGGAAGAGGAAAATTGACTTTTAGCGGATGCTTTAGCATTCCGCAAATTATGAACACTAGATGGGAAGAGGTAAGTAGACTCTTTAGCATTCCGCAAACTATCAACACTAGAAGAGGTATATGCGACCAAAAATCATTTTTCAACGCTGTTTAACTATTATTTTTACCAGCTTCTGTAAAACGTTCATTTCCACTGTCCAGTTCGAAACACAAACCAACTATTCTACATCCCACACTCAAAAATTAACTACACACAAAATTATTTTTTCAGGCGGAGAATAAAATAATATCTGTTCAGACGCCGATATTTTGCATCATGTAACTGTTTGTTTTCCCAATAAACCAAAATAATTCATTATTGCAAACAATAATTTTTAGCCTGAAACACAAAATATTTTTTTTTTAAATTCCGAAAAAAAATAAATGCCGCCGACGGGAATTGAACCCGCAGCCTTCTGAATGCCGATTGATGGAATAATTAAATTCATATTGTCGAAGACCCTGAATACTATGTCATCTGACGGTTGTTTCCCAAATCGAAACGAAAATTGTTTGATTTAAGTGGGAACTAATCGTTTAGCTCTAATATTCCTGTAGAAGGTGCAAAAGTGATATTGCTTTATTCGAGTAAACATTATGTGGGTACTAAAACTTTTCCAATTCGGTTGATGGAGTATTATTTGCAAGTTAATTAACAAATTAAGCCAGAACGTGCCATGTGCTATTTGTGCGCTATTAAAAATAGGCAAACATTTTAAAATGCTGCTAATTAAGCCCAAAAATGAACTGTTATCCATTTGGGTTTGAAAAAAATAACACACCGAGTATTTGCATTTCATTCATTATTTAATTATAATTATCTAAACACCTTTTGAGCCGACTTTGTAATTATCACCAAAATTATTTTATTTTCATTGTGATTACCCAGGTGTTCATAATTAGAATGTTACACATTTCAATGCATCATTTTTTTACTTTAGGCGATGCACTACGTCGTGTAATATTTTAAATTGAGCCGCTATCAATAACAACCCTTACATATATGGCGATAAGGTTTAAATTCCCGCTTAACACCATCCGCCGGTTTTGACTTATGCAAGAAAAAAACATGGTCAAAAAATGCCTTTTATTTTATTTTGTGGATGTTCAGGCATAAATATTAAAAAAAATTCCGATCATTTTATAAATAACTTAATTTGCCATATTATACAATAAAATTATAACCGAAAATGGGTTTGTGAGTACGAGATTTTGAACTTTAAAGCAGTTTTCATAGGCCTCATACATTTTTGTTATTTGTTTTTGGGGTATTATGCCGTGTTGCGCTAACTCCTTCTTTAGCCAACGTTTCGGACAGCATTGCAGTGTCCATCATCAGGGCAGATGTCTTATTTTAGATGATGGACACTGCAATGCTGTCCGAAACGTTGGCTAAAGAAGGAGTTAGCGCAACACGGCATAATACCCCAAAAACAAATAACAAAAATACTTTTGGCCGTGAAAATCTTAAATCATATTTGGCCTCATACATTATTTATTTAAGACTTATCTAAAAAATACTCAATTATTTCAAAGGGCAAGATGTATTCTTCTCGCAGTATTTAATTAAAGCATGTGAAATATTTCTAGGCGACCAATTTTTCAAACCAAAAACACATGATTTATCATTACTACGTATGGCATCGCCTTAAATAATTATAATAATAGTTCCAAAATGTTTTCAAGGGTTGTGCAATGCAAAACATTCCATATTTTGAAATCATACCAAAGAAATTAGACAAATAAAGATACATAGAATAAAAACAGAATAGAATTGAAAAACATTAAACAATTAAAAAATATTTAAGTACCCGTTTTGGAGGATATTTGACCGTCTCTGGTCTCCAGAGGGTAATCAGGGGGACTATACCCAGGCAATCGTGGCAGCAGGGGGGTATAACTCTGATCGAAAATTGGAACGTCACATGATTGCCTAACTATATCCACCAACTCGGAAAGTCTATGGAATAAACTTTCAGAGTTTTTCATTGGTGTATAGTATAATCAGTAGGCTGCGAATTAGAATTCCTGTCTATATATTGGCATATCTATGTTTTTTTAGGACCAATTTGTTTCATACAAAAAGCCCGAAGTTATCGATCTAGTGAGTGGTTTATTTATACGTGGCAGTGATGATTGCATTATTCGTTTGGCGTAGTCTGCGCCATATAACGCTTGTTATTTTCTCAGAATCATAACTAAGAAGTAAAATGTAAAAAAACACCTAGCTGAAAGGAAATATCATAAAATACTTTGGAATGTCCAAAGCTTTCACTGTTTTCATGGCGTTGGAATACGCTCTCGTCGTTCTGAAGTGGCAACGCATACAGTGTTAATCGTAGGCACTAAGTAAAGCAGATATTACAAGTCCTCGGGTCCTTACTTACGCCTGAAGTGGACGACACATTCTCCCGAGGATAATCTCAAACAATGCAGAATACGGGCCCTTGCGCACTGTTCTCTGTTACTCGGCGGCCCAGCCCACAAGTAAACATCGCAAGTGTTTTTCACCAATCCACACGTCTCAAGATTATCGTGGGCACTTTATAAAAATATTTTAATTAAGTACTCAGTTCACATGTAAAAGTGGCGACTGACTTGAGCATTTGCTCGATGTGAATATTCTCACGAATATTTTTGCACGGCTCGATTAATACTCACACAGCCTGAATATTCGTTTTGAATATCGATCGTACTCAATACTTGAAGTCGAATTGGCGCAGCCGACGCAGATTGTGTAGGTTCCCACAGTAGGGGATGATCGCGGAATTTATATATAAATAAAAGCTTTTCTAATTTTTTCGTGAATCCACTGCACTTTCTTTTTTTTATTTACTTACACCAATAAACACACTAGTGACCGAAACGTGTCAAAACCAAAACCTGGATCCGTGAATACAATTATTTCGGATCATATTTGGCTTTTAATTAATAAATTTTAAAATAAACTATTAGATAAAAGTTTTATTAAAGTTGAAGATGATAAAATTTAAAAAAAAAACAATTTTGTTAAAGTTTATAGTTTGAATAATAATAAGTTATTGTATGGCCATTGTCTCACATAAATATTATTAAATACTAATAAGAATTTATATCATATTCTATATAGTTCTAAGATGTTTTGTAATTCCTTTAAAATCAAAGTACATATTGATTACATTAAAAGCTCTGAAAGTAAAACCAATTTACTCATCAAACTGATGTATTTAATTTCATTGTGCATTTTATTTAACATTAATTGATGAACTCAACAAATTTAACAATAATAATTCCAATTTTGGTGAACATAGTGTTTTAATATCTATTTAATAAGTTTCGGTTTCGGCCAAAACTAGAACAGAAGTCGAAATTCAGTTTCGGCTGAAAATCCAGTTTCGATTGGTCACTTAGCTCGTCGTCCCACGGATCGGTAAGCAATCATCTAAAATCGAATGCTGTAGGAACCCTGCAGAGAAAAGTTCCACACTGAACTGCGCTGCAGACCGTCACCTTACTATAGTGAACTCAATTCTTAAGGGTCTTGCAGCATTCGGTTTATTTCGATTGCTTGCCGACCTGTGGTACGACGGGCTAAAATACACGTCATATGGTAACTTATGTGTTGCCAGTGTTAAAAATATAGTAATATTATTTTTAACAGTCGTTATTTAAGTTTACTAGCAATCCCAGTATAAATAATATGAAAACAAGTTCAAAGGTTCAAAATTTTCCAAGATTTTGTGGTGATTTCCCATTTTCCTGTTTTTTTCCCCCCTAGATGTAAGGAAAATTTCCCTAGACATATCATTACACCACTTTGTCTCCGCTAAAGCAAAAACCATTAACACACTAAATGTACCGCATAGACACAGCAATGCGATTTTGTATGAATGGCAACATTGATGCCAAATCTATGGTGAGGGGAAATTGCCTGGCAGCCATCTTTCATGACAAACATTTGAAATGATATGTATGCAAAATGGTGCATAATGCTATTTATGTGTTGTTATTTAAAGGAATGGGATATGTCAAATTAGGTAAGTTTTTCATACGTCTTTCCCCTCACCCCGCGGCTTCAAATTGATCTCGAATTGCTCCGTCCAGGTTTTTTTAGTTTGATGCAAGAAGACGACGACATACAGTTTGAGAATTTCGTATTATTTATTTATTTGTCCGTGTCATTGTTTGGTCAGCGTCCCGGGTAGGTTGGTACCTAGTAGGTACTGGGTATAGACCGGCACCTACCGGAGACCTGAGACGTGGGACGGTGTAAACTCATTCAGAGCTTTATGGGTAGGTAAACAGTTTAAAACACTATCGCCGCAGAGGTGTTGGGTTAGCTCTCGTCGGTTCTGACTCCATTAAAGCCCACCTATACGCCGCTCAAGTGTTAAAAAAGTGCAGGGACAATCCGTAAATAATATCACGTCAAATGGCTCAAATACAATACCCACGGCTGATAATGCGGTGTTTCTTTTTAACGACTCGAGCGATTGGTTGTGTATACACACATTTACCGTATTATTCTTAAATTCATTATTCCTCAAAATATTAATACGGAAACATATGAACGGCACTTTATCACAAGCGATCTTGCCATAATATGCCAAAAATCGCTGGAGTGGTACTATATCGCTTTGGTCAATTATTTTAACGAAATTCATTACCCGTTGTCATTATTATTTATCTTTATTTGAATAACTTATTTTTAATAACTTTTGAAGGTTACGCGCGGAAATGTAATACATCATTGAATAAGAAGATAGTACTCATAAATCTAAACGAAACATGAAACAGAACAAGACAAATAAAAATAAAAAGGTAACAGTCTCATCAGTATACTGCATATTTATAAGTATTTCGTATTTTGTTATTCTCACTGTATACTCCTTCGGAGACAGGGCAGCATTGTTTTTTAAAACATCAAAGTACATGGTTTTCCAATAAGAGGTGTTATTTTGAACAGCCCTCTATTTCGGTAGATGTTACTTTTGAAGCCGTAATTTTTTGACATTTGACAAGTAGAAACTACGCCATTTATAAAAATGGAACGATACACTTCAACAACGCATTGAAATTATTAAAATTCACTTGAGTGAATCAAATGCAAATCATCTTGAGTGATGAGGACCATTTCCACCTCGGTGGCTTCGTCAACAAGCAAAATTGTCGCATCTGGGGCTCGGAACATCCAAGAGTTATTATTGAAAAGCCTCTCTATCCTCAACGTGTGACTGTTTGGTGCGGTTTATGGTCCGGCGGAGTCATCGGACCTTACTTTTTCGAAAATGAGGCTGGAGCAATAGTTACGGTGAATGGATCGCTCTCGAGAGATGATTAATGATTTTTTATGGCCGGAATTGGATAGTATTGATCTGGACAACGTTTACTTTCAACAAGACGGCGCTACGTGCCACACAAGCAACGAAACCATTGATCTTTTACGATTGAATATCAAAATTTATTGGAAAACCTGTATATCGACTTTTGTTATACCTATGAGAGTATATCCTCTCTGCATACCCCTTCGGAACACTAACTTATTTTACACGTAAGTAGATATAGCGTATTTCCCTAAACAAACTGTAATATTTATAAGTTTGTATATTTTGTTATTCTCTCCGCATTCTCGTTTGGGGACAGGGCATCACTTTTTGTAAAAATATTTTAATACTGAAACAGGGGTAAGAGCTGCTATTGCAGCAGGTAATCAAGCACTAAATGGATTATGAGCACCTTTTCAAAACGCCTGCAGAAATAAGTATATCGACTTTTACGATACGGCTATATGTCCTCTTTGCATACCCTTTCGGAGACACTTACTTACATTACGTGTCTGTAAATATAGTGCATTTCCCTAAGCCGGCTGCATATTATGTCATATTTTGTTATTGTCACTGCATACTTTTTCGGGGACAGGGCATCATTGTTTGTAAAAATATCTGCAGATATATGTAAATTGATTTTCACCATACGGCCTTATATCCTCTCTGCATACTTACTTTACCGATGATAACGTACCAACAAAAGAAATAATCCTTTAGGGGATCAACTGACAGAGGGATCAACTGTACGGGGGTTAACCGTCCGAGGTATCAACTGTCGGCGGGTCAATTGCCGGGGGATGAACTGTCAGGTCACCGAAAAAAGCATCGTGTAAAAGCGGGGGTAGGTACGCCAAAATGGCCGACGGGGAAAATTGGGAAGTAGACAGGTACCTATTTACTAAGTAGTACTTAATTCAATATATCATATAATAAAAGTTCCCAGATTGAAATGTTAGAACAACATTCAAATTTTATATTTCATAAGTCCAAGATTTCCCCGCTAGCCCGCGGAGCCAGTCCACTCCTTAGAGAAAAGATGAACATTTTGGACTCTTCCAAATCCATACATATTCAGGTCCGCATTTTTAATAATCATCATTTGCAAAGACGAATAATCATTATTACCTGCCCAGGGGCGGCACTTGCCATTTGCAAGAAATGCATCACTGTATTCAATTATTTATTTATGCCCGTTGGGCTTCTACACAAAAAATAAATCTTATTAACATTAGAATGCGTATTAAAATTTACATAATAATAAATAATAATAATTTAGTTTTATTCCTAGCAACATATATAATGTAACATGCAATATTTAGAAGAAGAGAAAATCCAGTCAAGAGTCGTTGATGTGCAGAGCAATGAAAATAATTGCTGATAAGCATTGTATTAGGACAAAGGTAAAATAAATACATAAATAAAATATAATAGGATGCAGAAATCAATTTTATCCACATTGGCAATACAGCAATTGACAAAATAATAAAGGAACAAAATTCATCTACATAGTACCTACCTTCTTGTACAACAAATAAAAATAAAAGGATACTATAGGTAGGTAAATAACGAAAACATAAACATTAAGATAAAAGTGTTGCCAGATTAAGAAATACTAATTTCGGTTTTGGGTCCATCTGTGATTGTAACTCTTGTTCAATAAACTCAGTTTAGTTTTGAAGTGTCATAGTACCTACCTATGATATAATTTTATTTTAACAGAAAATTATTTCAATTATCATTTTCAGAATTGGAACTGTTATGTAAAGAATTCAGAGAAGCGACAAAGTTGGTAACTACAATGTGTATATTTTTCTCCAGAAAAGAATTTTAATTCTATATTTAAAATGTGTATTTTTTTGTTTAAATTTCTATGGGTTCATTTTTTATAGCTTTCTCCCTTTCGGGGTATTCTAGGCCATCATTTCAATTAATTTATTTAAATTTTGACAAATTCGTGATTTTTTAAGGGTCTGCGTTTTAAAAGTACCAAATCGTGAATGGTTCTTCTGCAAGATAAGTCGGTGTAATCTAGTAATTTCGTTATATTAAAATAATTCATTTATTTAATGGGTACGGAAAGTTTGAAATTATGAATATTAAAAATTGTGATGAACTCTCTCAATTTTTAATTGATTTTCTTTATGGTACGAGGATCAAATAGTGGAATAAATGTATTTTTAATTATTTCTTACTGAGGCGGTGAAGAGAATCAAAGAATAGACGTAAAATCTCTCTAATAAGATGTAGACAATATCTCCTATCCGTCAGTGGAAAATGAGACCTAAAATACCTACAAAATAATAATAGATAGGTACCTACCTAATGGATTAACTAACCATCCCCAATCGGAGTACGTTGTGAGGCAGAAGGTAGTGGAGATAGGAAACGGGATGTTTGAGAAGTACCCGGCTATCAGATTTGTCACTAAACATAGCTAAAGCCATTTAAAGCAATGTTTCGATTGTGAGTGGTGCCCTTTCACGTTCACCAGGGGATACTGAACGTATCTACCACTAAGCTGTTTATGAACCAATCTATGGCAGCTTGCAAATAAAAGTTTGTAAAATTTGTTTACAGGCTTTTAGATCTCTTCAAGACCAAGAGATTTAATATTCTTCAAAAATTAATATATTAAAAAATATGCTTTTTCCGACCTCCATTGCGAGGCGATCGAGGTGATTACACATCTCGCTTGATGGGCTTGGTGAGTAGTAATGATCAAATCACATATAATGACCAGAAAGTAGGAAAAAATATTTGGAAAACTATACTCAGAGGGCATGTTTGATGATGACGAAAAAAATGCACTATTTTGTTGCTCATCTCCAATAAATTCAGCAATATCAAGTAGAGTTTATCCAATAAGCAGGTACGAAAAATGCCCCCTTAAAACCAACACCCTTCATCAATCTAATCAAAACACTACTTTATGGCTATAAAACATATTGAGGTCCGCGGCCGCGTAGGTACTCCGTGCCAGAAGGTACCTAACAACGGCGGCCAACGGCTAGCGGCGTAACTCCGCCACTGACCACAGAATATCCATTTGTAAAAAACGAAAGAGAGGAGGATGCCTCCCAGGTCCCAGGCCCCGGAATGTGGTCCCGCGCTGAAAAACTCCGGAATTTTTGCGAATTACGAGTCGGTTCTCTGCCGGCCTGGGAGCCTGGCTGGTGTTTTATGCCGTGTCTGCGTGTATATAGGAACGATGGTGTTTAATACATATTATTATTGTTTTAAAACAGAGAATCCTTACAATATATATGAATCTGACTCTCCCCACAAGCAATTTATAAAATAAATCTAATAAAAATAAGTAAGTACTTTCTCAAATAGGCTTTCTTCTCGGTCTGTATTATTTATACAGACATTACTAATAAATCACAATCCAAAGTATTCACCCACTTATCAATAGAGAATAAAAATATTCATGCTGACAAAATATGTCCAAATTAAGAATTGTTGTTTTCTTTGAAAACAACAAAAAATGTGGGAAATACTGGAAAATATTTCAATATTGCCAATATTCCGACCGCCACAACACGGGCAATACGGGCACGTCTGGTGGTTGCTGGTGGTCAAAAAATCACAATGTAATATTATGTAGTTAATAAACTAGTATATACTGATCAGAAATACTAAAAATCTTGAGAAAAAGTTGAGTCTAAAAACCAATAATCTTTAAAAACCCCTGAAAGCTTATCAGCAAAAAACCCGATTAAATTTCTAAAAATATAACTTTCAAAATATATCCTGTATCGAAAAAGGTTTTACTAAATGTGGCGCCCCTAGCGGCAGATAAACGAACCAAATTTTGAACGGGTGGTCCAGTGTTGCTCTCTAATTGACAAATTGGAATCTTATTAGGGGGAGATAAACGTCAGCTTCTAGTTGGCCTCGCGCGTGTTCGGTTTGGGTGGGCCGAGCGCTTCCGAAGCGTCACGGAAACACCCGAAGGTGAGGAGAGAACCGATCGGCTTTGGAGCGCGTGCCACACTTTGTGTGGTCCCCCAAGGTGGTCCGCAGCAGCGATTCTAAACATTTACAGTACTTAACATTTTTACAAAAGTTCGGTGTTGTTATTGTATTTAACAAATAATTTACAAAATATAACTCTCGTATTACTAGAAGACTAATATTTTATGCAATATTATAAAATTAATATTACGGACGATAGAAAAAAAAATCGTAACGGTAAATTTTAATTCCTCATAGTTTTACGTGAATAATACAATGGTTGCTTTATTGTCCTTTTTAATGTTTCTTTATAATATAATGTTTATGTTTTGGTAAACCAAGTGTATTTTTTGTACTTTTTTGTAATACCATCGATTGTAGAATATTTTTGTCATCGTGAATCATTACATTTTATTTAAATAAAATATGTCGTCTTTCAATGAGTGTCTAATTTAAATGTTTCTTGTATTTCGGACAATATTTTATATATATTTCATTAAAACGATACATTTGTTACAAATATATAAATAAGTAATCTAATTCAATAACTTATGGGTTGAAGTTATGACAATTTCGATTAGTTTTTAATGATTTTTATCTCTTTCCACATAGTACTAGTGATTTTAGCACAAAATATTTCATTTATTTTTGTTCAAATACACCCCAATCAATAAATTTGAATGTTAGGAACTGAAAAATGGTTGTGTTCTAAGTGATGAAGTTGGTAGGCTTGTCTGTCATTTTACCGCTTCCCGCCATCAGGAAAAAATCTCTATTCGGGTAGCTAGGTTTCATAGCATTGTAGCAACGTTTTGTTTGTGGGCTTTGTGGAAAATATCGGCTTTTACAGAATTTTTTCAGAATGCCGGGTTTACTTGATCTCTGTGAAAAGTACTTTAAGTCCAGGAATTTATACGAAGTCTTGGATGTTGATAAAGATGTTGCGGAAAAAGACAGTAAGTGTGCTAACGACATCGACCTTCGTTTGCATCATTGCGATTCAAGTTTTCCGTTCATTGTTATTAACTACCGTTGTTCTGTTTTTCAGTCAAGAAGGCTTATCACAAGGTTTCATTATCAGTCCACCCAGACAAAGTAGACGAAAGCGAGAAGGCAGAAGCTACTGAAAAGTTTAAGGTCCTTGGCAAAGTTCACGCTATCCTCAGTGATAAAAGCAAAAAAGCTGTTTACGATGAGTCCGGCTCCATTGACGAAGACGATGAAGTTACAGAGAGAAACTGGGAAGAATACTGGAGAATCCTGTTCAAGCCCATCACTGAAGAAGACATTGCCAATTATGAAAAAAACTACAAAGGTTAGATTTTTTAATGCAACATTTTCATAATAAAATCTTTTCAAAATGGACGCTCAGCAGGATAAATTGTGTATTTCAAAAATGTATATTGTTATTTTAATCATTATTGTATTTTGCCAACAGGTTCAGAAATAGAGATCCGAGATGTGACAAAGGCTTACCTGGAAGGAAAGGGAGATATGGATGTGATAATGGACGGCACCCCTTTTGCTCACACGGCAGATGAACCCAGATTACGCGTTATCATTCAAGTTAGTATATGAAACAGTCTACTCTCTATGTATATTATTTGAAAGGAAAAAATTATGAAATAACTAGTAGATTACTAGTTGAGAGCCTTACCTCACAGCTTACGGAGGCCATCGAATAGGTCTACCGAAATGAAAACAAAAATCTGTTTTTGATGTATCAAATTTTGTCCATGAAACATCTTACTCAAAAGTGGATATTTTATTAAAAATACATTGTATTACGATATTTGCCGAAATTCTCGTTCATCAATTCAAAAACATGTTTTTACCTGTCGCAGGATACATCTATATAGTAGATATATAAAAATACATGCGTATACGAATGCGACCAGAATTTCAAAGCAATTGGTGAAGAACTTTTGGAGATTGAGATTTGTAACAAACGAACATTAACATTTTTATTTATATATATATATATATAGATTAAAGAGAAAGCGATGAAAATAACATTATATAAACATCTACATAATATGATAAACGGCCATATCTTATATCATATTACCACTTTGGAGTTGCACCTTCTAGTGAAATATTTTTTAGCTCAAAAATGGCTTATTAAATTAGATTACTTTACTAAGATTGAATGATTTTATCCTTATCATTAAAAGTCAACTTTTATATGTCACAGTTGTATCACGCTAGATGACCATCTGGTCAATATAATACAACTGCGGAAAGTACTTGTATATCTTTTAAATTACATTTTTTATTTAATTTTCAACAATTCTTTGATACCTGATATAAATTTTTAAAACAAAATATAATTGATATCACACCACCACCAGACTGAAAATCCCATATATTTTTATGCACAATAAGGTTTATTTCGATATTCTCCGCAATGAAAACTAATTTTTTCAAAAAATAATAGTTTATTGAGAATTTGTTCATACCAGACATCTAGTTTATACTAGCCACCTGCAAGCCCTACACTGTGATTAAAACGAAATTAACCCATTAAATAATGATAATTAAATTTTTCTGCCTTTAATAATTTGTGGCTCGAGAATTCTTCATTTTGCCACAGCTTTTCCATGTACTAGTTATATTTATTATACCCACTCACATTATACTTTTCCAGGGAATGATCGACAGCAAGGAACTTCCAGCGTTCAAGATATTCACCCACGAGCCTGCACAAAAGAAGAACCGCCGACACAAGCGAGCGGAAAAAGAAGCCAAAGAAGTGGAAAATATAAACAAGATGATGGAAATCGAAAAAGAGGAGAAAGAAAAGGGTACAAAGATTGCATTCAATTTTATTCCAAATAGTCCAATGGTACAAAATAATCTCTCTAGTTGTCACAATGTTCATAAGATAAAAACATAGCATTATGAATCTGTGATAATGGAAAATAATAATAATGTAGTCGTTTATCAAAGTCTTAGCCCGTCGTCCCATAGGTCGGTAAGGAATCAGGTCTGACATAAACTGTGTGCTATAAGGCCCTGCTCATAAAAGTCCCACAAACCGTTACCTCACCTCAGCGAACTTAGCTTTTCTGCGCAAGATGTTGATTCCTTACCAACTCATGGGACGACGGTCTTAAAAGTTCAATCATATTTTTTAAATTTTAAATAGATACAATTAAGGCGATGCACTATGTCATGTAATATTTTAAATTGAGCCGCTATCAATAACAACCCTTACGTAGATGGCGATAAGGTTTAAATTCCCGCTTAACACCAACTGCCTGTTTTGATTTATGCAAGAAAAAAACATGGCCAAAAAGTGCCTTTTATTTTATTTTGTGGATGTTCAGGCATAAATATTTAATTTTTTTTTCGATCATTTTATAAATAACTTAATTTGCCACATTATACAATAAAATCATAACCGAAAATGGGTTCGTAAGTAGGAGATTTTGAACTTTAAAGCAGTTTTCATAGGTCTTATACATTATTTTTTTCTGGGCTTATAAAAAGACTTATCTAAAAAATACTCCATTATTTCAAAGGCCAAGATGTATTCTACTCGCAGTATTTAATTAAAGCATCTGAAACATTTCTAGGCGAACAAATTTACAAACCAAAAACACATGATTTTGCATTACTACGTATGGCATCGCCTTAAAAACTATAATAGCAGGGCACTAACCTTAGCAGCAGACCTTTTTCATCTGCTCCTCTCCGACATCAATAATTCAGCTTCATTCTAAGCAATTTTTACAATTATTTTAATATCTTCCTTTATTCAAATGTTACATTTTTTAACACAGATGGATAGTATTGTAATCGAGGGAAAGAGACAGCAGTGTTGCCAATTGCCAAATCCAATTTATTAACTAAAAATTACATTAATCAGCTTTTACTAAAAAAAAAATATCTGTGGTCTGTGTATATATAATTAATAATAGTAAAAATATTTACTTCACAAAAACCCACTGCCCTGCTTCAGCTTTGGGCGCCTTGCCTAGCAGAACCCCATTACTAAATATATTATTATTTCATTCACCTTCACTATAACCGATACTTCATTACCATTTCAGAGAACAACCTCACGCTGATGATTCGCAAGAAGCAGGCGGACAGGGGAGCCCAGATGGACAGCTTCTTCGACAAGCTGGCGGCTAAATACGGGGGCGAGGAGGAGAAAGAGATGCCAAAGAAAGTCGGCAAAAGCGCAAAGAGGAAAGCCGCCACCCCTGGCACAAGGGCCAGCACCCGCACCGCTTCAAAAAGACAAAAGAACTAGCACATAACCTCACTTTTAAATGATTGTGATTGTGTATTCTCTAGCAATCAAAACAATAATAATTGTAATAGATTATTTTTTCTCTATGGCATGGATAAATACTGAATTCAAGAATGACTAGACCAAACTACAAACAATCATCTTGGTGCTAATATTTTCACACAGTGTAAATTTACTATCGTTAGCTAAACTTGCAGTTCCAATGTGTTTTCTTTTTCGTTAGATTATTCCATTCACTTTGGTTTAATGGCTGCCTTTATGAGTAAATTGTTATTGTTTCATTTTCACTAAATCGTTCAATTTAAATCTTTGACACTATGTTTAGTTTTAATCACAAATCCGAAGCACTACTTGCCGGAAAAGCTGGATCTTATTATAATGCCCTGATTTGGCAAAAACAAACTTTAGTTTTCTACAATAACAGAAAATATTTTATTGATTGTCTATTATAATTTTAATAAATCTTATAAAATCAACATGACTGTATTTATAAATATAATTATGGTGTGATAATGAATTTGTATTGAAATAAATTACTCTGTGAGCATTTTCTTTATATGTGAATAATTATTAGTTTCTTTATCTTCACAAGTAGTGAAAACACAGTACTGTGTTAAATGTTTGAAATGCTACGCGAATCATTTGAAATTAGTTACAGTAAGAATGGCAGTAACCAAAACTAATTGGCAACAAAGATAACAGATTTTTTCTGCATATTCGGAAGTTTTCGAATCGGATATTGTAGCAAAGTATCAGTCTTTTTTCTTTTTGACCTTGATGCCATACGTAGTAATGCAAAATGATGTGTTTTTGGTTTGAAAATTTGGTCGCCTAGAGATGTTTCAGATGCTTTAATTAAATATTGCGAGTAGAATACATCTTGGCCTTTGAAATAATCGAGTATTTTTTAGATAAGTCTTTTTATAAACCCCAGAAAAAAAATAATGTAAAGGCCTATGAAAACTGCTTTAAAGTTCAAAATCTCCTACTTACGAACCCATTTTCGGTTATGATTTTATTGTATAATCTGGCAAATTAAGTTATTTATAAAATGATCGAAAAAAATTAAATATTTATGCCTGAACATCCACAAAATAAAATAAAAGGCACTTTTTGGCCATGTTTTTTTCTTGCATAAATCAAAACAGGTGGATGGTGTGAAGCGGGAATTTAAACTCAAAAAAACGTATTCTTGTCCGCTTCCTCTATCTTGTTATCAATTAGTTGTGTACAAACTTGCACCGGAGCGCCCTGCCCATACACGGGCGAGTACTTCAGGCTTCTGCCGCCTATCATAATTCGTCGCATAGAACCCTGTACTAATAAGCCTCGGGCGGGCGTCCGGAGCACTTGCTGTAACTAGTCCAATAGAGAAGGCAGTGAATGGGACATAGGGTTTGTTATTTTCCTGATCATATAATATTAATTTCGAAAGTAGAAAAACAATATAATTACAAGTAAATTTTTTTTATTTTAAAATATAAATATCCAAGAAAAGTACAACACAATGACCTCCAGTGAGATCCCATCATCCTTTTGATCTTTTAAATGTGTCCCAACAAAATTAAATAACACGTGTGTTGTAAAAAACAAATCCAGCTGGAACAAAAACAGTTGACAGGTAATCCTCACAAACTTGTATACATAAGAAATGGTTTGCCACTTGACGAGAGTAATAAATCACTTAAGGTGGCTTAAATGATGAATTATAAATAATGGAAACAAGGCAGATATGGCATGGAAGCGGACCGACTGTCACCGAGCAGCAGTCGATGAAAGTTATGCTTTTATTGTGCAGATAGAAACAAAGGCCGCTGTGCATAGATGTGATTTGCAGCACATAGTACGGGTGAAAGATGTTGGCATTATGCACACGGTTTCATACTGATAATGGTTTGTGGCCCATCTTCCTTTTTTCGATTATCCATGATAATGAATGCAGCATTTTTCAGGGGATTCAGTTGACTATTCCTAAAAAATTGCATATGTTATGCAAAGAATTCTTTAAAACAACCATATTTGTGTCAAATTCTACCACTTGATGAGATGGCCGATTAGAACAAGTTTAATATAATCATGCTTCAAAATCATGAACTGAACCCATATCGATATTAAAAGTAATTCATAATACAGGGTTTTCCAATAAGAGGTGTTATTTTGAATAGCCCGCTATTTCGGTAGATGTTACTTTTGAAGCTGTCATTTTTTAACATTTGACAAGTAGAAACTACGCCATTGATAAAGATGGAACGATACACGCTTCAACAACGCATTGAAATTATTAAAATTCACTTGAGTGAATCAAATGCAAATCATCTTGAGTGATTAGGCCCATTTCCACCTCGGTGGCTTCGTCAACAAAGCAAAATTGTCGCATCTGAGGCTCGGAAAACCCAAGAGTTATTGTTGAAAAGCCTTTCTATCCTCAACGTGTGACTGTTTGGTGCGGTTTATGGTCCGAGTCATTGGACCTTACTTTTTCGAAAATGAGGCTGGAGCAACAGTTACGGTGAATGGATTGCGCTATCGAGAGATGAATAATGATTTTTTATGGCCGGAATTGGATGGTATTGATCTGGACAACGTTTACTTTCAACAAGACGGCGCTACGTGCCACACAAGCAACGAAACCATTGATCTTTTACGATTGAATATCAAAATAACACTTCTTATTGGAAAACCCCATACATCCCCAAATAAACCAGGCGCACCAACAATACAAGTACTGACTGGTTTAAGACATAGCAGCAGTAATGCTGGGCTCCCACCTAGAATGAAAAAAGTGGATTCAACTTTGGGTTTCCATTTTGTTGAAAAGCCTGTTCTCGTTGATCTATTTCATGCATTCCATAAAATAGATCGGATGGGAAAGCACCTTAACAGTAATTTTGAGATCAATACTTTGGATAGTTTGAATTATTTAAAAATAAGCCTGCATTGTACATTTTATAACTGTATAAAACTGATATTATATACATATAAAACAAAGTTTCTTTTCTGTAAAGGCCTTAAATTCCAAGTACTTAATTAAAATTACAAAAACTATCCAGTTTCATTATGAATATTGCGATTAATTATTATTGTTCTAAAAAGATTACCTATGCACAACACAACATAATTATTTAAAAATTCAGTAGGAGTAATAATTCTCAATGATCTGAAACCAAAGAAGTGTTGGTAATTATTATTTGTGCTTGGGAACAGTCTTCTCATTTGCGTTGGTTGGTTGTTTAGTGTTATAGGTTCAGAAGTTTCACCACAAAGTTGGTTGGTTGGTTCTGTGCAAGAACTACCTGTTTTTTTAATCTATTTAAAAGTCCTAATCATTCCCGATGAACCAACACGTATAACCCTAGGCAGGCCAGGACAAAGAACTGAAACAAACAAACAAAATAATTAATAAATAGTTAATAACAATAAATAATTAGTTAATGTTGTATGTAGAGCTAGGTGCATAGACATATGAATATTAGTAGACCTGCCCTAAGTGATTAAAAGCGTATTATCCCCACTCCCCATACCGGTTCCATTGGAGCCGGCTGTGCTCGCGTATGGCCTCAAGTGAAATTTGAAAATGTGACGTCATCATTCTTGTGCGAACTATGGTCGAGGCATCATCGGTTCATTTTACGAAATAACATGGCAAAATGTTGACTTGTACTATGAAAACTTGTAAAAATAGATGTGAAAAAGAGAATAAACCCAATTGTCGTATTACATTCCATATATAAGCATTATTTTACTTTATTTTAAGCATATTCACATCGTATAATATAGATCAGTTTTAGAAACATATACTATCACATCGAGAAACGTCTGGACGCGAAACACAAAGCTGGTTGGTTGCTGGGAAGTAAATTATGAACATTTATAAAAGTGTCTTAACTAAATACTTAAACGAAATATTCGACTCTGAAAATAGAACCGAATTTTTTTGCCGAATTTGGACTTCACAAATTTGTTCATAACGTGGCGAGTAATTTGCGCTCCCATGTAAAAATGTCTATTCATTCAAAAGCAGATTTTACTTTTAAGAAGTAAATGGTGATATTATAATGCGAGATGCCTATTTACTGTCAGATTGATTTATTGACGAATCACAGTCAGCCTTACTCCCTTCGTTCTTCAACAGTTGATTTTACCCCTCGCCATTATCTTCTCGTCTATTAATTCCTATGTCTGTGGCTAGGTGTTATTTTTTTAAAATTCAATTTAAAATTGAGTTCTGAAGGGTGATTCTGTATCTTTTGCGTTAACGTAACACGCTTTGACAGTTTTCTATTCCATATCTAACGAGCCAAAAACTTCAAACTAACTAACCATCACGCCGTTTCCCCACAAGGGTAGGCTGTTAAGATTTGTTAGTCGTGTAGTAACTTATTCACATATATATGCGTAAATTAAAATATATACAAAAAAAAAATTAAATGAGTTCACTAGATTAGAGTCTAGTTCTTCCTGACCTCTCCCCCTCACAAAACAATAATAGGGGACTGGTATCCCCAATATTTATACAGGTGTCCTGGGGTAAAGTGCAGAAACTTTGGGAGGTGATTCTCAAGTAAAAAAGATTTTTCAACGTTTAAAGGTAGTTTTCAGGTTCCAAAGTTGCATTGTTTGTATGGGAAAAAGAACAGTCTTCTGTAAAAAAATATCTTTGCATGTGAAAAAAAAAAGTTAAATTTCAAAAAAGTTATTTTTCTTTTTTACTTCTACCATCATGTAGAATCACCTCCCGAAATTTGTGCACTTTTCCCCCAGACACCCTGTATAAATATTGGGGATAATTGTCCCACTAGATTCCGCGCAGTTGGGACTCGTACTCAATATTCACTGTTAGGTTTCTTTAAAAAAAATGTTTAATGAGCAGATATTTATTGTCTCATGAAATTGAAGTCAGTATTGTTGGACTGAGATGTAAATAATAGAACAGCAAAAATCAATAAGAAAAGAGCATGTCTCACCTTAAATTTAGGATATTCATTCATATAGATGGTAACCATGCCGACGAACGGCAGGAAGCCGCGGGCGCGCCCAACCACGTCCTTGGCGTGCAGCCACAGCTGGCCCTGCGCGTACAGCCCCCGGTCATCCACATTATTGTTGTCTCCTTTCGTCAGAAATTTTACTGTGCCATTGCTAGAACAAACAAATACATCATAATAAACTATGGTTCCGCTAACTACCAGCTCTACTCTCTACTCTCCTCCCTCACGTAATTTGGGCCTCTTCAAAACCTAGATTAACAAATACATCACGATAAATGATGGTTCCGCTAACTACCAGCCAACGTCCCTCCACCCTCACATAATTTGGGCCTCTTCAAAACCCAGATGCAGATACATCATAATAAACTACGGTTCCGCTAACTACCCGCAAACGTCTCTCCCTCACATAATTTTGGCCTCTTCAAAACCTAGATTAACAAATCCGATGAACGGATAACTTCACACAATGACAATTCAACACACCTTTAAAAATTGATATAGTCATGGAAAGTGATGAAACAAAAATAGGTTAGGTTTACAGGTTAGTTGTTTTTCAACGCTTTTCATTAAAAGAAATTTAAACTAAGTCATTACTTTATAACACTTTTTAAAGGTGTGTTGACTTATCATGGAACCGACATCTTCCTCGGGCGTCACTGATTTCTGCTATTATCATACACTATCCTTACACTCCTTTCGCCCACTCTAACTGCCCAAATCATCTAAGCGTTTTGTCCAATATATTATTTCGAGGAATGTTGTGAATTAGGAGGTGGAGGATACTGATGGAGTTCAATTTCGAATTTGACCAATTCATTCAAGAAGTTAGGAGATTGGTTATTGATAAGACACTGATGTGGTCCAGAGTATCCTATGACCCAGTCACAATAGAATAAATTGAATTCGCTAATTAGTTGGAGGCATATTCTCATATCTTATAAATAATATTCGGTAAATAATTCCCTAACCCCCGCATTTTTCGAAGGCACAGATTTGGTTGTTTCTTCAGTAACTAAGTTGAAATGAAGAGTAATTTACAAAATCTGTGCCTAAAAGTGTGGCGGTTAGGGAAAAATTACCCAATATTCAGACACAAATATTACGCACAAATTAAAATCAAAACATTGTAATATGTGCTAATATTCATACTTACTTAGTGATTTGACAAAATGCATATTGCCGCAATTTGTGTACACACCTTGTTCAAATACATTTAAAGCTGAGTTAACAATATATTTTATTTGTATTAATTCTCTCTGACTTACTTTTCATGAAGCTTTAGTACTCGGTGGACAATTGGGATATCTCGCCCCTCAACTTTGAACACAACAATTTCTCCAACTCTGACTGGTTCCTCTGGATAATTGGTCAGGAATAAGAGATCACCCCTGTGGAACGCTGGCTCCATACTTCCTGACAATACCACCACAATAGGACTTTCACTACCAGTGACAACCATCAGTCCTTTCCATATCATTAGTGCTGATGAAACTATCATCCCAAAACTCAGGATCTGATAAACAAACTGGAACAAGACAACAAATTAATGGTTCGCACACACATGTATAATTTATGTTACAATAGGGTTTCCCAGGAGATAAAATGAATAATATTGACAGAAAAAAAACATATTTGCAAATTTTTGACAAGGCGGAATGGAAAACTTGTTGAGGGGTAATCTACGTGATTTTAGTATAAATACCTGTCGTTTGTTCATCCGTTTAAGATCGTCAAAAATGCTATCAAACATTTTGTCAATTTGAAAACAAGCCGGTCTATATTATAAATCCCGATCCGTCACCACGTCAGTCAAAATCGGAAAGTGGCGTGGAAAACAGTGCTACCACAATACAATTTATTCTTGTTCTTAAACTTTGGGTACCTACTTTAACATGTCCATGGATTGGTGAACCGTTTATGGTTGTTCAAAATAAGGTTTCCTCATTTTATTAATTTCATTATAATAATATTTGGATCATTTTTATAGCGCCGTTTTTATGCAAAATCACCTCAAGGGCGCTGTACAAGTATATAATACATTTCTACTATGATCTATGTTATTACTAACTATATATGGAGATAATATACAGTACAATAGATACCTAGTAGGTCAATTGAGATTAACACTTAATTAATTTAATGGTAATACAGCTTAATAAACAGAATTATATCATAACACTCGTTTCTCGTAACGCCCATAAATTAATGATTCATGTTATAACATTTTGGAGAGCAGTAATCGAACCCAGCCTGCAGAATCAAAGCCAAAAGCGTAGACATCTACCCTATAATAATGTTGTTCTAGATCAAGGCTGCCCAACCTTTTTAACAGTTGGGCGAAATTGACGATTTTGAATCACTGGCGGGCAACTGAATACCTGGCGGTTCCTATTTCCTTGGGGGGGGGGGGTTGTTAGAGAATTTCTATAAAACATAATTCCCCACAAAAAAAATTCAAAATCAACAAAACATTTGAAATCCATGGGGGGGGGGAGTTGTTACGGAACTTCGCTGAGAAAAAATTCCGCGCACGCAAAAACATCATATGTGATTCCCCACAACAATTTTTCGAATTCCGTGGGGGGGGGGGGGGGGGGGGCTACAAGATTCCATGTCGGACGCAAAAAATATTATATCAAAAACCCGTGTATTTTTGTTTAAAAAGTAAGTTCAGCAGGTTAGATTTTTTCGTCGCTGATTCTCGTTCTGAGTAGCCTAAATAGCGATAAATCGCCTTCGTTGGCAACACTGGTGACCGCGCGCAAGCTGCATTGTTTGTTTTACCGCGGGCCCGCGACACTTTTTCGAATTGGCGGGTTTTTTGAAAATGGTTCACGCGGGCCACATTGTGGCCCGCGGGCCTGGGGTTGGGCAGCCTTGTTCTAGATAAAAATTAAAAAGTATTCAATACAATTTGGTGCGAGGTATCAAAACATACTTACCAATCGTTCACCATTCTCAAACATTTTGATTCATTCGCTTGAGAAAAGATTATTTTCAGTGAGAGGCAGTCAACCCTCAACACTTGCTTTATATGTATCAGGAAAAAAATTAAGACACAAGTTAAAAAGATCTTCTTAATTCATTACCCATAATACCCATTTTAAATCACTTTCTCTATAAATTTATTATTGATATTTTAATAAAAACAACAAAACCTTATAAAATTACTTACAGTGTGGATTCGTTTTATCAATTAAACGTAGGATTGAGTATTCACAAAATGACATTATTGGATAGCAATGAAATATCACCGGAATCAGCATTTTAAACACGTACACATAACTGACTTCGGGCCTTCAGGATGAAGATTGCCCCGATAAGAGCCAACCTACAATAGGAGAGGGCACCAAAGCAAAAATAATATAAGGCAGAGGGTAATTTCAAAGTTTTATTGTATAAATAATGTACAATATTGAATACTTTCCTGCAGTATGTAGTAGAAATATTTTTTTATCAAATGACTTGTATGAATACCAACAATGGCGCATAGAAAGTTTTCTCGAAAGAGTATCAGAAGATTAAACATAATTTAAATACTTATTAATTACATCTACTCAAGTGGTTTAGTTACAAAAATTATGATGTAAAAAATTCGTAAATACTAAATGGTAAATTACCACAAAACATATTATTACAAGTATACAACTATTTAAAATTTTTGAACAGTGACTATGTATCTTATAAATCTTTACAGATGAAATTACAATCAAAAAACATAAATAATGTCACGTCTCTTTGAACTATATCTAAAATACTTACTTAAATTAAATAAATACTTACTAGACATAGATTTACACAAAAATTTTCATAACTAATATATGCATTATTTCACTCTAGTAATACATCTCCGACTATACAAAGAGTCTAAACAGATCTTGATTGTAGAACAGACGCTAGTCTAAGCAACGCAGAAAGTAATTCACACAAAATAACACCAACCAAAGAAATACATTTTTAACTATTGAACATAATAAAAATTATTGTTTCAAGACGATTTATGAAGAATCACAGTAAGCATATACATTTGTGTTTTACCATTTTGTTTTAGGCAGGTCCAAAGAATATAAATTACATACTATGTACTACTCTTATGCACAGTTAGTATCCTTCTGGCATCTCTCCTACCATAGGTTATACACCACGAGAGGTTTATACACCATTCTGTTAGTTGTACTAACTACAATCGCAGCACTCTCGCAGGTTCTTACTAATTTATAAATATCTAATATTTCCTAGCGCTAGTTTCCTGAGAGCCATTTCTTTACTTTTCAGCGCCATAAATAAAAATCAAAATATCTATTATTTTAATTGCTATAACAAACGGATAAAACTTTACTTAGCTCTCTTACAACTTTCCACAGCTCAATCTCAAATAATTTTTCCAAATAAATTTGTATGATAAATTAATGTTCCAGTAAAATGTCCCAATTTATAGTGGAGTTGTAGACTTCTTGTTCCAACCAAAGTTCATAATGTTTCTTGAAGTCTTCGCCCAAATGAACGGGGATAGAGAGGGCTGAAGCGAGGCAAGGACTCGACAGAGCATCCGGTGCGGGCTTTGCGTATCTCCTCTTATTGAAGCGGTCTATCTGATTACGCAGGGCACACTCCTCACCTTGGAAGTCCCACGGTCTCGCTTCCACGTCGTTACCGAAGGCCCAGTCGTCGTTTAAGCGATGCCTCACTTTGGCATAGATGGCACTGATTGTTTTCATATTAGACTTCCTCCACTGACGGCCTAAATACTTTGTCTGCATCTTCAGCAACTTCAACACATAAACTTGCATCATTGCGTGCCTTACTTTCAATGTGCGTTTTAAAATGGGTGCACTTTTGAAAACAACAAGCAACATGATTCTGGAGTGTTTCCATTTAATCAGTTTATTCAAAGTACGCAAGAGATTAATGCACGAATAAAGATTTCTCCAAGAATACTGGAATGATGTGTCTCCGATCTCGAGGGAATCTTGGGTTAGTTCCGCCTGCTCTCCGATGACGCAGGCCGGGAACTCGATGATCGGGATAACATTTTTAGCAGCAACGTATGAGGTGATGTTCTGATTGAAAAATTTCAGTACCAGCGGTATACAGTTGGCGAAGACTAAAAGTTGTGACATAAACTCAAATTGGTACGCGTGGTTCAATTTGAAGTGTTTCAGAAGCAACAGCAATATGCCAGAGATGGCCTTTGTGATAATTTCTTTATGGCGATTAACATCAATTCCTAGTTTCATGGACTGCAAGACAGTCATAGGGTTTCCTTCCGGCAACACATCCGCCATTATATTAATGGAATCTGTTTTTCCATTTGATGTAGGAGCAGCAGCCAGCAATATCTTTAACAGTGCGATTGTGTACTGGGTGAGACTCGGCAGTATGGCCCGGTACAAGATCTCCGCAGGAGTTTCTTCTACTTCTCCTTCACCTTTAGTGAGGGGACTACGGGCAATTTCAGATTCCCTTTTAAGCTGCATCTCCGCCAGACTAACATACATGTGCCTCTGCAGAATACTGATTCCCTCGTGGATAGGCTGTGGCAGTCCAGCAAGGGTGACACTATCTCCAGGAAGAGAGTACCCGACAAATTTGATTCTAGCATTATCTAAGAAGGTGTCGATATCCTTTTGGCGTACTTTAGGGAGCCACGGCAGCCCCCTGGGGGTGGGGCAGGGCTCGGGGGTGGCGGCTTGCTCCTCTAGGGTGACTTCGGGCCAGGCGGGCAGCATGGGGGCTGCCTCGCGTCTTGAATTATTATTTCCCGAAGCATCGAAAGCATTGTTGTCCTCCATTTCCTCGTCACTATCATTATCGTTGACTATTCCCATTTCGTCCCGCTCCATGAACATCTGTTCTCTGTCTGACTCGTCCAGAGAAGTCTGCTTGATGATGAACTGGCGCCTGAAGGGTCTCCTCTTCTGGTTCTGGGCATCGATGAGATCATTGGCACTGGGCGGGGGAGAGCTGGGCCGCATGTTACGCGTGATTTCCACGGTGTCCTCAGTCATGGGAGGGAGATCGTACCTCGTTCTGTACTTATTTTTCAATTCTTTCAAAGTGCTGGATCCACCAAGGTACACGAGAAGCACTTTCCACAGAAGCAGTAGAACCTTCTTCATGGGATAATGCGGATAACCTCCAGAGCAGAAGAATGTGACCATGTCCAGCAGTTTCACGACTAAGAGCTCGTCTCCGTACGGTGTCCCCAACTCCTCTCGGAAGGATTCAACCACGCTGGAATACTCCGAGTTCACTTCATCTTTTTCGGCTCGCATTACTTCTGTGATGATGTACAGGATAGACAGGATAACTCTCAGGTCTGTCGATTCAGTGAGAGAAACGGAAACCTTTTGCATAGCTTCCAGAGCTGCGTCATTATCGTCTATAACATAATTAAGCAGGTCGACAACGGCAGAGAAAGTTCCCATTTGATAGAGAAGCATGACGTTTACCCTTGTCCAGTGTTGTTGTTCAGCATCAGACTGCATTTCAGCCCAGCAGCCTTGCGCAATATATAGAATACATCTTGCAGCTTTCATACGCTGAACTTTGTTCGTACATTCTAATCTATCCAACAGTTTCATAATAGCGCTTCTTTGTTGGATCTTTGTTAACTTTTGCCAACTCTGAGGCAGCTCGAATTCTTTCATCAGCTCCTCGAAAGCCTTTTCATTCAATGCAAATTCGGGATATTCCGTGTAACTGTACAACTCGGCTATTTCGTTAATGTGAGAATCACAATCGTCGTACACAAAATTTAAAACCGGACTATCCACCTCCTCTTCGCCATCAGAATCATCCTTTTGACGCCTCATATCTCGAGATTTCAGGAACTCTCTTCTGCCGTTCAAATTTGAATCCATATTATTCTCACCAGCATTACAGTGGTATCGAACCGGAGTATATTATTTCGAGTCAAACACAATAGGAAGATTATATTCACAGAATTGACAAACGAAAACACAGACTTCGTCACGAAAATGACAGAAACAAATCTGGCAAAATCTCCAAAGTGTTCATTGCGCAGGCGCAGGCTAATTAAAGGGATGCTGTATGAATAAAAATATGAATCCAACTAAATACCTTACTTGTAGGGAAAAGTTCAGAATCTTTGCTGGCAACACATTTTTTAGAGAGGCTAGAAATCACTAGAAATATTTATGACATGTTCATCATATTTTGTGAAAATGACCTCTGACGAAATTATTAATTTCATTTTGCATTCTGTGAATATGCACGTTTTATTTGTTTATTCTACACCCATCAAATATCAGGTTAAAAAAACTAATCAAATTTAATTACTACTTTACCTAGAACCTAGAACGACTTTACATGTATACATTGTCATCAATTGTCATGTAGACTCTCGTTAGAATTTGTTGTCAAAAGTCGTGCTTGACAACCGGGTATGTTGTGTCAGTGTCGTTTGATTTGTTAACATTTTAGATATTAAAGTTTATCTGCCGAACAATGTTTCTTCGTAGTATTTGGTTAATTTTATACTGGTATATGAGGCCGGTCCTGAAGTGGTTTCTTCGAAAAACCACAAAGTTATGTGAACTTCAAAGAATTTGTTACGGCGAGAGGCCCGGTGCTCCGCGAATATTGGGAGTTGAAAAATCTTTACAACTCTCCCGAAATAAAAGCATCAAGGACTTGATTGACCATTTGGACATGATGGCTAGTAATTGTCAGATTAACGAACATAATCGAAAAGATATTGTCGCCTGCGCTACCTGCGTTATTCTAAGAGTGAAGAGAATCAATCATCATATTCATTCTCACTTCGGACCTGGCTTTGAGAAATGTGTCGAACAAATTTGGGGATATCGTCAGCTTTATCACGAAGTAGAATCCATAAGGATTACTCAGTACGACAGTAATTCTCTTGACCATGAGGTGAAGCTGATAGAGCTGTGGGGTTTGTTAATGCCACATGAACCTTTGGAAGGAAGGATAACTAAGCAGTGGCAAGATATTGGCTTCCAGGTTAGTAAAACCGTAAAGTTGTCGAATTCCGCTGCATGCAAAAGCTCTTTAAAAAAACGCCACTTGATTTCAACTTAAATATCGAATGGAGACAACTATTTAAGTCGGGGTTCAAGTAAACATGCACAAAATAGGGTTTAGTTTGGGTTATTTTTATAATTTGTGCGTATTTCCTAACCTTCAAACTTAACATTGATTGAGAATGAATGGAACTTTAATGCATCTTTAACCATCCCCCACCATATAAAGAGATATTTCTTGTAGTAACTAAGTTGAAACCAAGTGCTGTTTATATATATAAATATATATTTTTTTGTATATTTATTGCAGCAGAATTCAACAAGATTAATGTCAAATCAAATTACATTTTTCCTCTTCTTTCACTAAAAAAATTATAATCTATATCTAATAATATATTATATCAATGTATAATGGTCATATTGCATAATTTATTATTGTATTACCAAGGCTTATTTACTTATGTGTCATAATTTCAAATGTACCCATCATTTTATTTTTCAAGGTAAAGAAGATCATAAAGTGTGTTATTGATTTTCACAATCTGTTTGTGGTTAGTATTATTGATAAGAAATGACATTTGGAATCCATACTTTTTTTTCCAGTAAAATAATTTTTTATTGAAAGCACATATTTTGTGAGATATTAAAAAAATAATAATTTATTCTAAAAGGTGGCTGTGGTGCAATTCCTTCTGTAAAATTATAAAATCAATAATTTTTTCCATGATTCATGGTTTCTAAAAATTAGACC
Organism: Hesperophylax consimilis; assembly: GCF_061612785.1. NCBI lineage: Eukaryota > Metazoa > Arthropoda > Insecta > Trichoptera > Limnephilidae > Hesperophylax > Hesperophylax consimilis. The sequence continues at coordinate 34,462,036 of NC_142841.1, forward strand.
TAGAAATTTATCAGTACGATAAATATCAACCGCTGTACTTTTAGACTTTAATTATGGAAATTACACTTTGTGTCAACTTCATTGCTAATAAAACAACTATTTACATGCACAGAATAGTTTCTTAGTTTGGGTTAATTAAGTAATTTATGCGTATTTAGATTGATACGAAAAATTCGCAAATATCGCTCATAAATAAGAAAAGGGATAATTTAATAAGGAAAATATTGAAATAATAAAAATGCAACTTTAACCTTTACCACACTATAGGCCACGCGTTCTGGCCGAAACGATTTTGGTAGGCAGCTTCGTGGGCCAGAGAGTCTGGCACGGCCGCCGGTATAAGTATAATCACCCATTTCTATCTACCTAAGTATATTCTACGAACAATTATTTTTGACAAGTACAGGTAATCATCGCAACAAGTTGGATAAACCAACATTTCTTCATATTTATTTACCGTTTGTTAGATATATATTCTTGGAAAAATAAAAGCATAATTTTAACATACTGAATGTTTGTCTTATTACGATATTTTCAGCACAGTCTGTTGTTATCCTGCATTTGTGATGGTTCTCTGAGGCTACTCCCACTTGTTGTGACCAAGTTTTTTCGTTTTGTGGAACTTTAATATTTCTTAACTCCGCGATATTGATATTAGTATGTAATTGAAAATAATAGAAATAGTGATTATTAATAATTTAAAAATATAACATTACAATTTTAAAATGATAGCATATGGGAGTGATGATGTTATGGTTCTAGCTTGGAAAGATAAAGGGTGGTGACAATGCTAAGCAATTGGTATTCTAACAAATTAGTTATAAAAAAAAAGAGGCGGAATCGAAGAAGACATCGTCAAGCCAGAAGTGGTGATAGGTGTCGATAGAGGAGACCATTATACTTCGACATACTGCTTTCTAAGGAAAACTTTAAAATGGTGGCGTAAGCCCTTTTTTGGGGTTTAGAAGTTTCGGTGGTAAATGCTTATATTTTGTACAAGGAAAATAAGATAAAAAACAAAGAAAAATCAATGAGTCATCTTCAATTTGTGAATAGGCTAATTATTCAGCTGATTGGAAATTATAGAAAAGGTGTAAAAACACGAAAAGGAATATATTCAGTAATATAGAGCAGCGGTTAAATCACGTCAATCTACATGTAAAAATGTCCAATGAGCAGAAAAAGTACAGGGATTGCATCTTTGCGGTGCTGATAGACAAGGCGGACAAAGAAAACGAACAATGTATCACAGAAAAACTTGTCATAACAAACCGGCACTTCATTTTGGAGAATGCTTCAAAAAATATACTGTAAAAAACTACAAGTGATGGTGATTTAGTAATTATTAATTATAATCGTTCGTATTAACATCATTAGCTATTAAGTGTTTTGGTGTAAGTCACTGGTTACAAGTCGTTAGTTATAAGTCTGATGTTAGATGTAAGTCACTAGTTATAAGTTTTTAGTTAAATAAAACGGCGCTGTATAAATCTAATCTAATTTTTAATAACACAATAAGTAATAAAATTGGACTGAATCGTCGGCTTTTTTATTGTGATAAAAATACTCAAAATATAAATATGTAATAACATGGCATTTATATAGCGCAGTTTAGTGTCATTTCACTTCAAGTGCGCTTTATTATAACAAACTTAAAAATGGTAATTCAGTATTAGTGGTTCTTAAAATTATTCTTACAGTGTGCCTTACCCAATACAGATCTAATGTTATAACACAAAATACACTGTTTATATAAAGTGATGACAAAACTTGGAATAACAATAACAACAGGACAGGACAAAATAAGAATATTAAAACTAAAACATAATATAAAACAGGAGGCAGTTTGTGCTCAGAAATGAGAATTTTCTGAGAAGACATTTTAAAAAGGTACAATAAGGAGACAACTGAAACTAAACAATTACCGGAAGTTTTAGAACTTATTATAAAATATTGAAAAGAAGTTAAGATTTACGACTGGTAAGATTTTTTAAATAATTTTGTTTCTAAAGCCCGTTTAAATTCAGCCAAATTCTGGAGATTAGTGAGAGCTGAGGGAAGTTATTCCAGATGAGCGGGCCTGTTACACTAAAAGAACGATCATAGTAAACGGCTCGATTTGACCTAGAAAGTTCGATTAGACGATTACTAACATCTAGATCTGCTGACCTTAGAATAAGCTGTCTATTGCTTAACTTTTGTCAGACACATAGTTCCGATATATAGGCTGGCGCCATTCCTTGCAATGCTTTGAAGGTCATTAAGCAGATCTTAAACTCTATTCTTTCAGGGCATCGAAGCCAGTGAAGGCGATCCCTTAGAAGTGGGTTTTTACGACAATACTTAGATTCACCAAAAATCATTCTCGCCGCACCATTTAAAACTGACTGGATTCTATTGGCTTGTTTCTGAGGTAGGCTGGCATATGCACTATTGTAATAGTCCATACGTGAGACGACAAACGAATTTATGAGTGACTTTGCTCCATCAGAGGGAAGGATCCTGATAGATTTTATCTGCCTTAAATGGAAAAAACCAGAACTCACAGCTTTTGAAATTTGCGATTCAAGAGAAAGACTATTGTCCATAGTGAAACCCAGAAATTGTATTTTTGCAGGAGGGATTATATATCTGTATCCTGAATACGGATTGGACTGAAGTCAAGGAGAGCTTGCCTCCCAGGAGAAGCTATCTACATAAATTCTGTCTTTGTCGGATTTAGTTTTAGTTTATTGACAGACATCCAACTTGAGACTGTCTTAATGAGGCTAACCACCTCGTTTTTAAGGATGTCTTTTTCGTCCGGAGAAAAAAACTTGAAAATCAAACGATCATCTGCGTAGCCTTGTGATTCAAAGCCAGCTGAGTGAATTAGTTGTTCAAGACGATTCGTATAGAGAATGGGGCCTAGGACGGAACCCTGGGGAACTCCAAATTCGATGGGAGTTTCAGGTGATATACATTTATTGAAAGTTACTGAGGCTACTCTCCAGACAGGTACGATGTCATCCATTGGAGTGCATCACCTCGAACGCCAAATTCGGTTTTAAGCACATTTAGTAAAATACTATGATCTACTGTGTCAAATGCCACACTCATGTCAAGAACAGATATCAAACCCAACTTACCTGCTTCCATCCCGATGAACAAGTCTGAAACAACCCGCAAAAGAACAGTTTCCGTTAAATGAAACCGTCGATAAGCGGATTGCTTTTTCGCAAACAGACCAGCGGAGTTCAAGTACCCCACTAATTGTTTGGCAACGATTTTCTCAAGCAGTTTTGATAGGAATGGTAGGTTGGATATTGGCCTGTAATTATCTGTATTATTAGTACTAAGATTTTGTTTTTTTAGTATTGGAGTTATAATTGATTTTTTAAGTGTTCCCGGTACAAGTGAATTTACTAGAGGCACTGGATAATTACGGTAATTACAGGTGCTATATCCGGGAGACATTTTTTTAAGAGCCAGGTCTGTATTTATCTCGGGAATATATTATATCCAACAGCATTTATCTCGGGAATGCTGGGTATATGCAGCCTTAGTTCCAGAAGGGATGTTGCATTACTCCTGATGGCGTATAAGCTACTAAACGGTTTAGTATCAATACCAGACATTCTGGCTAAAATAGGATTTTATGTCCCGGATAATTTCGCGCGAGGCCGCCAACACAGGCTTTTGATTCTTCCTAGGTGCAGAACTAACTTACCAATGGTGATGCCCTTGGGAAGAATCACTAGGTTAATTAACTGCCTCGCAGGAAATGTGGATATTTTCCACATGTCCTACAACGTATTTAAACGTGAAATATTATTATTCAATACTTAAAATTGTAAATCTAAATTTGAAACTTTTTTCTTTGTCCCACTTGTAAATGTACCTATTTGTTATTCACTTTTTTGTAAATGTTAATTATCGATATTGCAATGTTCTGGTTCATACTGTTTTTGCAAATAAACAATAAAATAAAAAATAAATAAATAAAAGTATGTGGTCTTGAGCTCATTGCTTGTTTGGGCAAGACTTCACAGCACGTATGACATCTTCTGTTACTGCTGCAAAAGTAGTAATAAGTTACCAGAGAGCGGACTTGTTGCTGCGACAGAAGGCAATCCTACCCCACCGAGGGCCCGAATTTTTCTAATTTACTCCTAAAATATGTCGCAAGACTATCCGCTTCAAGAGAGGAATCAATCTTGATGTTGCTCTCTCCACATAAAGTTTTTATATTTTGCCACAGTTTTCGAGGGTCTTTTTCTGCCTCAATTTGCTCACACCAAAAGTTAGATTTTTTTCTGCGTTACTTCTTCCTTGTAAGCATTTTGTTTCGCAATCCAAAGTTGCCGATTGCTGAAAGTCGGGTTTCGTCTGTAAAACCTTTCGAATTTCCGCATTTCCCTTTTCTTGAGACATTCAGCATCGAACCATTTGCAGCCATTTCGAATGCGGCAGACCTTCTCTGTGAAAGGCGCATTTTTGTCAAGTAATGCCAGTAGCGTAGAATTATAAAGAATTACTAACTTTTCTACCTGGTTTTCACAAAACTTTTCCTTATCACAGAGCGACTGCAGTAATTAAGTTGAAACGAAGTGTAATTTCCATTATTTGTGCCTATTAAAAAAGCACTATGGTTAGTGTTTTTCTGAATCTGTTTGTAAATAATAAATTATTCACCATTTGTACTAATTACCTTGGTTTTCTAATTTATTCTAAACAATTTAAATGTATTTTTCCAGGGAGATGACCCTAAAACTGACTTCCGTGGAATGGGAATGCTGGGCCTAGACAACTTGTTGTATTTCGCCAGAGAATATCCCGGTCCTTCTAGCCACGTGTTGAGCCACTCGCACCATCCTAAGTACGGGTACACCTTCGCTATAGTTGGCATAAATCTAACATCCATGGCGTATCACCTCCTTAAAGACGGATCAGCCAAAACCTATGTGTATAATATATCGAGGAGTCTCCCAACCATGAAAGTGTTCCACCAACTGTACTGTTATCTTTTCTATGAATTTGATAGATTTTGGATAGAATCTAAACCGCAGAATATGATGGAGTTCTCTTGCATTCAGGAAAGGTTTGAGAAGAGTATCAGAACTGGACTCGCTGACAAGACTAGTGTATTTAAAATGAATATAGAAGTCGACAATGTGTGACATGTTTGTGGTGAGCTGCGCGACGTTGTCAAAATTATTGAAACACCGGTGCAATATGATCTATGTTTCTGCAACATGAAGCTTTTGTGATTTTTGAAACGTTCTATGTAATTATTAAGCAAAATTTTAGATAAATAATTTTAATATTTGAAATAAATCAACTTAAAGTCGACGTCTTTGTGTCGATGAGAATTATCGTGTTCGTTGTTGAAATACTAGGCAAATTTTTGGAATCTTCTTTTTCATAAAACGTCGATTTTAGGCTGGTTAAATTCATATCGCACAATTATTTAGGGATAAATAATTAATATTTAAGCGATTTTAATTTTTTTATACAATTATGAAAATTGTTCGATGTCGATTAGTTTTAAGCTGCAAACCACCAATAACTGCCATCTCCTAGAAGTACCACACCGTGGTTCACCATACTTAAAATCTACACCCTTTGCCACCTCACCTGCTATTTTCAGTATTTCGGAAATACAATAGAATTTAATGACTCCCTTACCGCTGTCTGCAGAATCAACACGATTACCATATGGCGTACAGTAGATCGTAATTTTCTTGCCAGTATGATTTGATAATATTTATAAAATATTGTAAATATACATAACCTATTAATACTGTTAGTAGATGAACCCCTGTTTTGTTACTTCACATTTTAATTATTGTTAAGGTATAGTAATTGATTCTTAAATTCAAAGGTAGTCCTTTATATGTGCATTCTTATTATTTGTTTTCCAAGCTGTTCATTTTATTATTTGAAGTTATATCTCATGCCTCAAACCTATCTGATGGTTACTATGGCCTCCCATAAAATCAAGACTCCTGTTGAGAAGAACTAAATCCAACCTCTATTAAACACTTGCATCAGAGCAGATCTAATCCATGCCTCCGAATGCTGGTCCTCCAAAAAGAATGGTTGAAGGGTATTCAGTGTTTTTCATTCAGAATCTGGAGTCATACAATAAATTTGTGTCTGGCAGACAAAGCATACTATCTACTCATACATCTATACAAACTGTCTAAAAAATAATGCTTATAAAACTGGGATGATACTGGTGGGCAGTGGCTGCTCGTGACTTTTGAGTGCTAATATTACAAAAAATGTCATTATTGATGATGTTGTAGCTGAAAACGATTTTTTCTTTTCTTTGAATATTCGATTTTTTGTATGAAGATTTTCAAGAAATTTCAGTATGACTGTGCGCCGAACAGATTTCCTGGAAATCTTCATACAAAAAAAATGGAAATTTTCAAAGACAAAAAAATATCGTTTTTAGCTACAACATCAATAATGCCATTTTTTGTATAGTACACCCAAAACTCACGAGCCGCCACTACTGGATGGCAGGACACGTAGCAAGGATTAACGGATATCGACCACCAAAGAGGCTTCTTTAGAAATAAACCACCAGGATGAAGGAGTGTTGAAACCTAAACATAGTTGGCTGGACGGTGTTGAGATGGCCAAGACTAGGTTTGTAGTGCTGATAATTTTATTTAGACATAGTGCGATTTAAATCGCCTGACGGCTTGCATGTAATATCTATTTTTGAATTCTCATTCTGATCTGCATTCAACCAAAATAATTTGAGCCTTTGCCAAATTCAGGGGTTGAAAAGTGGGGACATTAACACATTTGAGATTATCGTTTATAAAACAATCTACAGGTCATGAATCTCAAAACGCATTCTTTATTATTTATATATCTTATATTCACTGACTATGCTAGTTGCTTACTTAACAGAGATTTACTTATAAAATATTTTATTCACTTTTTCACCTGAATTATCTCATCATCGCAAACCAACAATGACTATTATTATAACTGATTGACTTCATCACCGATTTGATTACCAAATATTAGTTTAGAAATGCACAAACTGTACTGTGGGTTCGCAAACTGTAGTGGATTCACATTTTATAACATTTTGATAATTTTATAGCGCCGTTTTTGTGAAAAATCACCTCAAGGGTGCTGCTGTATTTTACTTAAAGAAAACATGTTGATTTCCATTTAGCTTTATGGTGAATTGTTTCAACAGTGTCTTAACTCTTCAGGCTTCAGCTACATTCTGTCAGACGGTCGGAGCATTTCCGCTTTGCAATAAAATCAAATAAATGGAATATTTCTGAACGTATTCGAAAACTAAAAACTGTTTTTGAAAAGTGATGAAATACGCTCTCACATTTTATTATTACAAACAGTAAAATGTCTCAGTTTACGTTATTTTAAACTAAAATTACTGATAAAAAAAATACAAACAAAAAAAAATATTAGAAAAATGTATTACAAACATTATTGTCACCTCACTTTTTTGTCGTTTCTTACAAACATAACTAATAAAAACGTCTCATAATTTTTTTTCAAATTGCGGTCAGTACCTTTGGTTTCGTAAACGTGCACATTTTAAATGTTCTGTGGTTAATTTCTAAATTAGAATATAAATCTTGGTGTTTTTTTCTTTCTAACACCGCATAGATCATATTTCTAACTACAACCATAAGGAAGATACAACGATTTATGCAAGACCATATGAGTTGTTCCCAAAAGCGAACAAATTGGCCTGAAGGGTTAAAGAAAATTAATCAAGGTTATGTACATAATTTGAGTTCAATTAGGAAATGATGTACATACAATGATACATAGTCATATTAAAAATGTCAATTTTCATATGTTTAATTTAATAAAAATGTGTATGTAATAATTTCAATTTGTTTTTATTTGTTTCACCCTCTGAAATTCTATAATAATACAAATAATTTAAATATATGAAAAAATAATATCATATGTGTAACAATACTAATTGTATACATAAAACTCAATTTCATTTTTAAAGTAGCAAAAATATAATTTTTTAAACTTATAAACAAAGTACATAAGTAAAAAAATGTCTATTTGGTTTTTTTACTTTGCCTTTTGGGCGGCTTTGTTTGTGGGGGTTCATCTTCGGATTCCTCGCTCTCGTAGTCGGAAGTGGGTTTGACCTCTGTAGTGGATTTGCCAGCCTTGACAACGGCGATGACAGAGGTGATGGCCACCAGCCCAAAGCCGACCACTCCGATCTGCCAGATCCACGGGTGCTCCGTCAAGATCCCCAGCACCAAGTCTACTATGTCTCGGATCATGTATACGCACCACGCTACAAGATCATCACTGAAAAAATACATTGAAATAAATTTTTATCATAATTATGTAGGCAGTTTATTATTATAATTTCTTTGATAAATGTATCATGTACAAGGGCAACAATTCCCAATGCTCTACTATTTATTTATACGACATGATTTTGAATTTGAGACTTATTGATCTTTGACCAATGACTCCATAATCACTAGATAATGTATACACAAATACAGGGTGTGTAATATAGAGGTCCAAACTGATTGAGACTTGCCGTTAAAATAAAATCTGGGTATCATTTTGTCATTTTGAAAACGGCGCTATATAAATTAGCCAAAGATTATTATATAAAAGGCGGTCTACATAGTCTGTGGCACGACAACGGTGCCACTAGTAGGTATATAAAAAAACATGCAACGTTGTGTCAAAATTTCAAAGCAATAGGGAATTCTCGTGCATTTTGTAAATAATTTATTTCAATAACGATAATTATTTTATTATGTGCCTCTTTTTTTTTAATGCATTTTCAATTTTTTGTAGTTGTTTTAAAAATTGCGTGCTATTTCGGCTCTGAAAACGGTCATGCGCCATTTTGACCGCTATGTCACAAGTGCTACGTCACACCTTTGCCGCTGCCACCGCCATCGGTTTGCAGGATCTACTCGGGCCGGTCAACAGTGACGTCATCGTTCGCCCTTGAACGCTTGATCAATCACCGGGCGTTTTTAGCTGCATTGAAATATTTCGTTCGCGCCTGTTTTTAAAGTCATTATAACTTTAATAAATGATTTTTGAAAATTATAAAAACTATGTATTCTTGTGTCTGAAGTGTTTCTACATGTGAATAATTAATAATAAGTGATTTTTTGGTGTGAAGAGAATTCCCTATTGGTGAAGAACTTTCGGGGATTTAAAATTTTTAACAAACAAACATTGATTTTTTATTTATAGATAAGGAAATAAATCCTGAAAATGTAATCTCACTAGACGAAGAAATAATTGCGCTTTGGGATAAAACGTCAGAACTTTATAAACATAATACCTCCAAATTATCATTATTTTTTTTTTGATGTCTATGCCCGATTTTGAGAAATAGGAAGGAAAACAAAGACAATATCGTCTATTGGAGAGTGAAGAAATCAATACTTACAAAGGTGATTTAGGCACAGGCACTTTCTCACTCTTGGCGTTGTTATACCAGTCTTGTGCAAATGACACAAATGATTTTGTGTCATATTTAGGAATGTCATACCAGTACATCTTCCCCTTTCGGAACCTGCAATTAAAAATAATAAAGATTTTGTTATAGAATTCCTTTAAACGGAATTGTTCCGTATTTATCATAATAATTTTCTTTCCCTATTTCTAATAAATGCTTGGTAAAGACACCTTAAGATGGCAATTGTCCACTGCAGACCCAGTAACTCATTGGCTGCAGAATATATGTACTCGTATTTGATTGCATTAAAAAACTCCAATTCACTGATGGTGCCATGGCATCATGGGTGCTTTTATAATTCCCATGGCAACAGCGTTTCAATACTTTAATACTGTGAGGGAGATGTATTTATTTATACATTATACTTATATGGGCTTTTACTTTTATATGTACACAATAATTAAGTGGAACAGTAATCAAAAGCTAAATTTGCATTTAAAATTATGTAGAACCCATGCAGAAAAATCGTAATATGCTAACCTTAATTATTATTATTACTGAGGTATGTTATTATATAATAAAATAACTCTGTTTTTAACACCACTTTATTGCATATATTTTCAATATATAAAACCAACCGGTTTAGGTTCAACCTGAACCTTCATCAGGGTTATATAAAAACATGTTATTATAGCCTTCTTGTAATTATATTCCGTGCATCTACAATTTCTTCAACAGTTTTGCCAACTGCATGCAATCTAGGTACAAACGAGTATCTAAATGATATTATTGTTGCAATTAAAAATAATTTTCGAATGAGTAGTTCTAATTGGTATGTTGAAGGTGATTAGATGGTGTATGATAATGATTACTTTTTTCTCTGAGAGAAGCAGACGTAAGTACATTGTTTGTCTCATTTTCAACAGCTCTTTCCTACACACTATTATTTAGTGTGTAAGAAAGAGCTGCAGCATTATTGTGACAAAGAAAGTTCTTTTTTGTTTTATCTGTACCATAACTGAAGGAATTACAAGAGCGCCCATTGTCTCGCCTTAATGGGAAGAATGTTCAGACAGCTGGGAAGAGACACTGTGGAACCAGGAGACATAGTCGAATACTCAGGGACCCCAGGGATCTATATTAAACAGGATGGGAATAAAGTAAATTAGGGAGTTTTTGGGGAACACAGTGGGAACCCGAGTGCTTGCAGGCTGCATCTGTATTAATAATAATAGTGAAATAGCAAGATAGTGGATGATCTTACAGCAAGAAAGTCGGGTCCTTGGTGACCCCGAAGCGCCGGGCCGTTGCGGCGGCAGCCCCCGCTCGGTCGGCTCGTGCTACGAGCAGCCCCCGCCCCCTTCCTGCCGCCCCCACGGCCTCCCAGCGGGCCCACAGACGCTGGCACTCCAAGCAGGATGCGCTGTAGCTGCAATCAAATCGGACAAAATGATCATTGTAATATTATGCAAAAACTTTTTTATTGTATGGTTATATCTTTTGATAAAACAATAATAAACTGCTATAATTTATCAAAGGGTACAGGACAAAAATGTTTTTTTCCAACTGAACTTTCTTACAGTGTGATTTTTTACAAAAATGGAACTACACAAATTATATTATCCAATGATTATTTAAATTTTAAAGATGAAGTGTAATATAAGTTTGTACAGCGCCCTTGAGGTGATTTTGCACAAAAACGGCGCTATACAAGTCATCCAATTATTATTATTATTATTATGAGATTTATTTTTGGTATGGCAACGCAACATGGCTACATGCATCACAACATGGCATCGCAACATGGCATCCTTGCCATGTTGCGCTACCTCCTTCTTTAGCCAATATTTCAATTATACATCCGCCCTGATGATGAACACTGTCCGAAAAGAAGGAGGTGTCAAAAATAAATCATGATAATATCCAAATGACTAGAAATTTAATTGCAAAAAAAACATACGGATAAACATAGAACAAAAATGAAAATCCATCCCAACAAATGAACTGTTATAAAGTAAGTGTTACCGTGTTAAAAAAGGCCACTGTTTTATTTCGATGTCTGTCAATTACAACCATAGATAAGAATTGCCCTAATATGAAATCTGGGTATCATTTCGTCGAGTTGGAGGCAAACCAATTGATTACATTTTTGGCATTAGTCGTACATTAACCACCGAAGAGTGCACATTGAAATAACCAGAACCTCCGCAGAAAAGTAAAGTTCGCTAAAGTAAGACAAAGGTTTGCAGCGCAATACATTGTGCGACTTTTCTATGAAGGATCTGAACGCTCGATTTCAAACAAACCGCCTGACATCTGACATAAATAAAATACATTTGTAAAAGGGTCTGGCTGAATAGTGTAAGAAAATATTCAATTTCGGAAACAAGCCTGAACTTTTGTTTACCCGATTTGGAACTTGTAGTTAAGCTTTTTGCCCAGCAATTTAAAAAAAATATATTTTCAAGGACTGAATAGTGGTATTACAATGCGAGTTGCCTGTATGCTGTCAGATTCGTTTATCGACAAACCACAGAAAGAGCCGCCTCCCGCGCAACTTGATTTGTTCCCCTCACTCTTATTTGCTGGTCTTTCAATTCGAATGTCCGCAGTTGCAATTTACAACGGATTTTAATGGTAGCAGTATCAGTCTACTCTAAATTTTTTCCCATTTCCTCAACATCCTATTCAATTCATATTAATTTTCCCCTCTGTGATTTGCTTTTGAAGAAATATCAGATTTAAAAAAAATTATTTCTAAAACAGAGATTGTTTTAATCTAATAGCTTATCAATGTAAAAAGTAGAGCGTGAAAAGCAAGATAAATTAGTTATTATTATCGCACAATATTTTTAGTGCAATTTGAAATACTACTGAAATAATTTCAGCACGAAATATATTTTACTAACCGTGTTCTTACGAAAGCTGTTTCTTAATTTTTCAAAGATTTCTAATTTTAAAAGAATGCAACATTCAGACAGAAATTGGTAATATATTTTACAGAAATGATTTTCATTTTAAATCAATAACAATCAACAATAACTTGATGATTAAAATTGCTGACTTTCTGGGTCATATCAGTCAGCACTTTTAACCAGTATAGAATATAAACATTTAATTTTCTTCCTCTTATGCTATGCTATGACAATATGGATTACATTGCATTGAACAACGCCTGCATGTACCCCAGAATAAAATAATAATAATTAGTATGTAACATTCTGTGTGGATATAATAATGTTATATTCTTAGAAACTTATGAAAACGACTACTTATTACTGTGAATAATTAAATAGGGAATAGGATAAAAAACAAAGTTGTACTTACAACATGACAAACCAATCCCCAGTGGTGGCGCCAGTAGCAGCCTGGGTTAAGTGTTCGAAGCTGTCGTCCGCCAGCTCACGTACATTCGGCTCTTTGTTGTCTATGAAAGTTTGCACAATGTGCTCTTCGTCGGCAGGGCCTAAAACCATTCATTTTGATTAGAATACAATACGAGAGTAATACTTTCTTCAGCAAGTGGGACTACGTCACCCCTAAGTGGGGAATATTGTGAGATTTTAGGATAGAAGGAAGCAGAAAGAAACAGAGGAAGACAAAGCACCTGATTAGTGGTTTTAGCCATTTAGAATTTCGTCTTTCGCAAGTTAAAATTATGTTTCACTTTGGAATTTTTTTTACATTAGCACCACACTGGAGGCTCCTCAGAGCCTATGTCAACTCGGGGGACGCTGTGTGTAGGGTATTTTTAAGGTAAGGAAGGAAAGGAAGTTTTGGGAAGGAAAAGGGTATGAGGGGTGGGTGGGAAACTGAGGTCAGTGTCTAGAACTGGCGGACGTATGAATCTACCCATTCCAGTGCGGTGAAAAAGCAATGGGTCAGGAAAGTCCTGCTGGAGAGGTCAAAAGGCCTCCCTCAACCAGTCTCTCTCTATCCAGCCCAACACGCAGTGGAAGGAAAACGCATCTACCGCCAAAATCTAGACAAACCTAGTCAAAACACTTGTTTTTATTAATTTATAACTAGTATGATGTACCGGTGTTGCCTGGGCTTTACACATGACAATGACTTTCCTCTTGTTTTGAAGGTCAAGTGTGCTAAATTTTATCAACCTCAGAACAAAACTCTGGGTTTGTATAAAAATCAAATCCACACCGCCTGCCCGGCGTTCACCATGCTGCTGCCTGCTATAGACACTCTTCTATATATAAATAGATAGTTACATTGAAATTAAAGTGCACAAAAATGCAAAAATTTGAGATTAGATAATAATAATTATTGGTGACACATTTACTAAATTGTAAAAAAAAATTGTGATACGATTTTCTGAGATAGTTCTAAACTTAATCTTCTTGCTCTGTTCAAGCAGAGAAGATAAACCACCCGACAACTCTGTCTTGCTTGTCTCATTGCTTCAATCACAATTTTTCATACTCTTTTATTATTACAAAATCTCGAAACAAACAAACAAAATCAGTTACAATTTTTTTTTACATATTATTAAATTTACGAACCATCGTAGAGCAGGGGCACTCCGTGTCTGAAGAAGACAAGAGCTGGTTCGGATGTGGGGCTGTAGAGTCGGATGAGGTGAGACTTAGAGGTCATCACCACCCAAGCTCCGAGAGCGTCCACCAGCTCATCACGAGACTCCAGCAAGAGTGTCTCCAGTTTGGCGCACGCGGGACAATCTGGTTTAGCTGAAAACAGTAAAAATATAAAATAATTAATTACTAATAGAAGAGTATGTATGAGACGATGTATGAATGTGAATGAGGCAAGGAGTGTGTGCCAAGACCGAGTTGTTTGGCGGTCCGTCCTCTCTGCCTACCCCTGCGGGGAAACGGCGTGATGGTTAGTTAGTTAGTTACACTTCGGAATAACCATTTCATAGATAAATAAAAAATACCCTTAGATAAATTTCGAATAATGTTCTATTTTTTCTTAGTGTTGAAAAACAAAAGAGTGCAATAGAATAAAAGATGGTAAAAATTTACCTAACCGTCATACTTTTTACAGGCACAGTTTATGGTAATTAGACTTTTTTAAACTTAATTACTACAAGAAACAACTAATTATGTTCGGAGAGATGGTAAAAGACGCAATCAAATTTTTTAAAGCTTTTTATTCAATCAAAGTTAAAAATTTCCCTTACAAAACGATACTTTTGCGGCAATTTTGGATTTTTATTCAAAGTTAAAAATTTCCCTTATAAAACGATACTTTTGCGGCAATTTTGGATTTTTTTAGTATTGAGTGACATTTGCGAATTTTTCGTTTCAGTCTAAATACGCATGAATTACTTAATTAACCCAAACTAATAACATATTTTGCGCATATAAGTAGTTGTTTCTCATAGTAATTATTGAAACTAAGTGTAATTTTCATAATCTGCGCCTACAAGTGCGGCAGTCAAAAATATTTTTATTATATGTATGAAATTATTACGAATGAAAATAATTGATACATATAATAACATTATATATTACGAAGTATAATAATTGAGAAATACTATTAGGATTTAAAGAGTAACTTTATGGTACTTGTGTTTTTATATTTTGGGTATTACGCCATGTTGCACTACCTCCTTCTTTTGCGCAATATGGCATACTACCCCAAAAATTAATCTCAAATTATATAAGTACATTTTGTTTCTAATCTTGTATTAACCGGTAATTGGTTAAACCATTTCACTGCAATGTATTTGTAAAATTGTTGGGCTGTGGTGAGTACCAATGACAACATTGTAAAGGTTCTGAATCAGCACACAGACATTGATATTGGTCTTAATAACAATATTGATTATATAGGAAAGAACTTAAACAATGTATGGTTTAATATTTGTCAGTCTGAATATGGTAAATATACAGAAAATAGGGGCACAATTAACACACACTATTTTATACAACAAAAACTATGTAGAGCATAGAGTTACTGCATACTAATATCTCGTCAAAAATTGTTCCACCATTAGAAGCGACCGAAATCAGTAGTTTTAGTTAGAGCGTTAGGAGAATGGAGGTCAAAATCGGAACCTATTTTTTCACTTCATGTCTCATCTAAATATAATATATCAATGTGTAGTTGTTAGATAATAATGAGAAGTAGATATTTCAGTTTCCAGAAATGAAAAATAATAAATTTTAATTGTTATTTAGTTAAAATTGAAATCTATTGTCCACTTCTCACAAAGTATGTTTAGAAGAGATGGAAAGGCTGATATTGAAAGAATGGTAAAGGGAGGTAATGGAGTGATGATACCTATTCCGATGTACGGTAGTGAGACATGGAATTGGCAAAGGTAGGATGAAAGTAGACTGAATGCTGTGGATATGAGATCCCTGAGGCATGTGTGGTTACCATGTATGCAGATATAACCAATGCGGAGATTCGCAAATGCAAGGCTGATGTAAGCGTAATGAGTAGTATTAAGAAAGGGACGCCTAGATGGTTTGGCCATGAACGAATGTAGAGCAAATAAACGAAGTAAGGAGAATATATGACGCGAATGTGAGTGGTAGAAGTCGGGGACGCCCGAGGAAGATATGGCACGATCAAATGAACCAAATACTTGAGTCGGGCCATGTAAAGAGTCAGAATAACAAAAGAGTGTTTATAAGATGATGTATGAATGTGAATGAGGCAATTTGTGTGTGCCAAGACATAGTTATTTGGCGGTCTATCTTATCTGCCTACCCCTGTTGTGAAATGGCCTGTTAATTAGATTGTTTACTTGGTGACCATTGTTATTGATGCAAGAGTTTTAAGGTTAGTTTTTTTCTTTGTTTATTTAAGCTAAAATATGAACCTATGATCCTAATATAGGTTTCTAATTTTGGGTTATTAAGAAATAAAAAATTAAAAAGAAACTATTTGAGTATTATTATCCCAAAACATGTTGTGAAGAAAATATGTCAAATTATCCGTTTTATAAGAAAATAACTTCTAAAATGAATTATTTTCCATATACGGAAAATTAAATAGGTACTTACTTCTTATTATTATCAACTGATACAAAATGTTTTAAATATAAAAATGTGGGCAATATGCGTGTCCCTATTTTCAGTATATTTACCCGAAATATAAACATAGAACAAGTTGAAAAAATACTTACTGAATAAAACGACAACATATTTTTCATTTTTAAACAAGTTCAATAAATCGTCATCGTTAACTGTTTCTAGCTCTGCGCCGTCTAAATTTTTGAGAAGCACAAGCAGAACCGATAAAATAAATATGAATTTCATTTTAATTTATTCGAAATGCTACGTTTATAACACCTTCTGTTGAATTTTTGACACATGTACATTAAAACAATACCGGCATCGAGTCCAACTTATTAGCTTCTTACAAGAATAGCACAGAAACCTTAACTTTTCTAATAAACTCTTTAAAAATGCATGTGTATTTATTTCATAATGCCACGTAAAAGTTCAAACATTCAAAACATTAAAGTAAAATAATAATGATCGCTAAGTGAAAACGCATACTTTTCACTTTTGGTTGACAACCATAGAATATTTCTGAACACATAACATAAAAATAGCGGTGGGCGTAATCGTCAATCGAGACATTTATTTCTAAATAATGGAAGAGTGCATTAGGCTAGCTTTAGACTTGTAAGTTTTTTCGTAAATTTACGACTTCTAGCCAATAGGCATATTGGATTTTCAAAATGCAATATGCCCATTGGCTAGAAGTCGTAAATTTACGAAAAAACTTACAAGTCTAAAGCTAGCCTTAGGTTTAATTGGTAATTAAAATTAAAAATATTTTTCTTTACTTTCCAAAAAAAGAGTTGAAAAAATCACAATAATGGATTCATACATGTCATTCCTAGACACACTGACCCCCAGATTCCTACCCATCCCTCATACCGTTTATCTTTCTCAGAAACTTCTCTCCTTCATTTGGCTTATCTTCCCCAAGATTCTTACCCATTCTTCGTACCTTTTTTCCTTCCCAGAACCTCCTTTCCTTCATTTCATTCACAAATCCATACTTAAAGACGACATAGGCCCCGAGGGAAATGATTTCAGTCAATATTTAAAAAAAACACGGTGAAAGTTGTAAGGTGAAATGCTATTTTGTGTTCAAAAGAGAAGCATGCAATTTAGGAGCTGTGTATATACTTATCTGGATACTGAAACTAATTTGCAACTATTTGATTCTGAAAAATTGCATCTTTCTCCATACGCAAAAAATAGACTTTCACTCTTGGACGAGTTATGCACACGTTTTGAAATAAATGAATTCATTTTATTTATTTATGGTACTTACTCATTCGAAATACATATTAATAGCAATCGGTAACTTTTTTTAGACAGCGATATTTTGATTCGCAAGATGTTTCTGAACCGAATATTTTGATCTTGCCATCACTACACCAAAATACGAAGTTTTCATTTTTTATCTATGACTAATTATTTAGAAATTTGGCGTAAGTTTTAACAAATATTTATATTTGGATTCATGAAATAAGTTATTATAATGCAACTATGTACTGTATATTTAAAAAAATGATATTTCTGAAAGGCTTTCCACAATATCACGACTCAACCTCTAGATCTCAATTTTTGGCTGCCAAACCTTTCCGGGAGTAAGTTACGAAATGTTACGAAATGCTGGCCGTGCTCTGGGGAGTGAGTTTTTTTTACATATATAAAAAACATATTTTTTTATTAAATTTTATGATAGTATGTAAAATAAATAACAGTCGATATCTCTGTCGATAATGACATAAAATGTTTAAAATTGGTGTAAAGTTACAGGAATATGCCCACAGTTGGCAATACGATGCATATTACAGAACATGCATCGAATATGAATATGCGACGCCTGTCGTCCATAGCCGTCCATACTCCTTTGGCGAAAGTGTGTACCGTCGTTCATTAGCGTCCATACTCCCCAATACTCCCGGAAAGGACGGACTCAATAGAGTTACATCTGCTTTCTTCACCTGTCTCATAAATGAACCACTCAACTTGTCTCAAATGTCTAAAAAAGTATTGGTCTAAACATAAGAACTACGTAACATCTAACATCAAAGTAAACCAAGAAAATAATAGTCTTGGTTTGTAGTTTTATTAATGCTGAATACAGCATAATAAAACCTGTCTAGCTGGGAATTAAAATCAACCAGGAAAAGATAATGGCAACTTTAACTTACATGTACCTCAATTTCTAACATTATACATACTTACTCCACATGTCTTGATTCTGTAATAAGGGCCTTTAATCTATCGGGATTCTGCGCAGAGGGTCTTTCAATAAGAAAGCATAAAGTGAACCTGTTGTGCGAGGGATGAAATAAAAAAGCGGGCAAATCAGCTGTTCAGTACAAGAACGAGCCACAAGACGCCCCTTTCTCATGCGAAAAATGTCGACCATACACTTTATGTTGTGCATGTCTTCCGACTGTGTACCGGTACTAAAGGGATCGACGACACCAGTTCTTCAGAGCATATTCGAATAAAGTACGGGCAGAATGCATGTGAGGTCTGTGTTCTAAACATTGAGATATGGGAATCAATATAATGCATAAACTGTTTTCTCAGTATCTAGGGGCTCCAAAATAGAGGTGGCTCTACCGAAACTCAAGAGTAGGGCCTCGTAAACTTGTCATCAGTCAATAAAACATTTGCTATCTTATTGAGCTAGGATTTATAATGATTACTCTTTAGGTTCAAAATAATTGATTTAATAAATATGCTATAAAACAAGTATGGATGTTGAAAAAAAAAAACGCCAATAGATTTCCTAACTTATGTGTACCGATAAGGGCCACTTCCGAATTGATTAGCGTAATTATTAAAAGCATTAGAACTCACTTATAAGGATCAGCAACAATAACATTTGGCTGTCATCAGTTGTTTTGTTTTGCTCTATCTAAAATTAATTTTTTACCATTATATTTTGTTTTCTGGCCAAAAAAAAAGTGTAGTGTGTTGTGCCTTGAGGTTTCTTCTCCCTTCTGATCTTCCAGGAGTCACTTTTCGCTGCTGATTTCCAGATATTTATAAACTTTTTTACTTCTGTCATTTTTCATACTATTATTGTAGTTGTTTACTGTTGTGAATAATGGAGGAAGATTTCCCTCCTGGACCCCCTACAAAGCCCCCAGATCCCTCTCCGGACCCCCCAGACGGGGAAAATGTAGAAATTTCTGACAGTGATTCTGTCATTTTGACTTCTACCAAAAAAAGGAAATTTACTCCTTCTTCCCCAATAAAACTTGACTCGCCTTCGACTTCACAGTCCCCACCAGCACTTTCTCAACTTCCTCCAACAAACTTTTATTCTCCTCATTCCCGTGGCCCATTCATAGTATACGCCCAAAAAACTGAGCAAGGAAAAACCATCCACCCTCTTGAATTTGGCAAATTCCTATCAAATAGCAAGAATCTTTTAATCAAGCCTGGAGGTGTAAAAGCCGAGGGTCGCTTCCGAATCTCCGTCGAATTCCTCTCAGGGTCAGCTGCTAACAGTTTCATCAAAAATATCTTCATTTCATCTAATTCAAAGTTTAAGGCATATATCCCTACTTTCAATGTCACTCGCATGGGCCTGGTCAGAGGTATCTCGACCGATCTGTCCATCGAAGAAATTCTGTCTTCACTTTCAACCCCCCAACACATTGGCAATCCCATAAAAGCCAGGAGGCTAAATTACAAGGACTCCTCTGAGGGTATAATTTCCTGGAAGCCCTCCCAATCTGTCATTATCACCTTTGAAGGTCAATCTCTTCCCTCCCATATATATTTATTCTTCAACTCATTACCAGTTGAAATGTATACTTATCCCACCACTCAATGTTTCAATTGCTGCCGTTTTGGTCATACCAAAGCTGCATGCAGATCTCAACCCAGATGTTTTAAGAGTGGAGAAAACCACGCAGCTGACCAATGTCCTTCTTCCTCCTCACCTAAAAATAACTGCTCAGGCTCACATACAGCTATCAACATATCTTGCCCAGAACAATCTCGCCAAAAACATATTAAAATTTCTATGGCCTCTCAGAACTTGTCTTTTCTGCAGGCTTCTAAACTATTCCCGCCTGTCAAAAAATCATTTGCTGAGGCTTTATCCAGCAACTCCTCATCCAACCCTCTTCCCTCCACTACAACAACTTCTTCTCGTTCAACTAAATTCACATACAAAAACGCTATCTCTAAACCGGCTCCTGGATACGATCAGCAACAACACAACTCACTGCTCTTAAATCCCAATGGTTCACCTCTTTCAAATGCCACAAATGGGTGTGCAAATAATTATAATCCGTCCTCAATGAACTCTCTTAAACTTTCTGAAAAACTCTCCCAAGACAATTCTTCATTTATCCAAACTCTTATTATGCTTCTAATTGACCTTATTTCTTCTCAAACTAATCTACCGTCCAACGCTGCTACTATTATTTCCACATTAAAATCATTTATTCAAAATGACTCTTCAGGATGTCAGAATACTTCAGTGGAATAGCCGAAGTGCTATTTCTAACAAATCTGATCTCCTTAACCTATTAAATTCCAAAATTATTTCTTTGGCTGCTATCTCGGAGACTTGGTTTACTCCATCCACCCACTTTAATGTGGGAGGGTATTCCTGTCTCCGCGACGACCGCCCGGAAGGTTCGGGCGGCGGTGCTGCCCTTTTTATTAAAAAATCCATATCATTTTCCCCAATAAATAATATCAAACCCCCCAATGCTGACTTCCAAATGGTTGCAGCTAAAATAAAGGAAACATCCTTTATTTCAGTCTATCTTCCCCCAACAGCCCACTTCAATAAACAAACTTGGTTGCAAATTGTAAGTCAACTAAGCCCTCCTTTCTTTATATTAGGCGATTTTAATGCCCATTCCCCCGTCTGGGGTTCTGCTTTCTCCGACCAAGATGGTCGAAGTGTGATGGATTTCCTAGATCAATCCAACCTTTTCCTTTTGAATGACGGATCTCCTACTAGGATCTCACGCCCCAGCACAAACCCCAGTGCAGTGGATCTATCGATATGTTCTACTAGTCTGGCTTCTCTCTCCTCGTGGGTGGTGTCCCCCGACCCTTGCTCCAGTGATCATTTCCCGATCACCATTACTTATCAAACTTCTTTCCAATCAGACAAGTCTCACATTTCGACAAAAAATAAAACGAAACACACCAAATGGCATGAATTTAACTCTCATATGGACAAGTTCCTATTAAATTCACCCGCCACCGATATATTTTCCGTCAAAGAGGATTATAATAACTTCAAATCAATGCTCATAACTGCAATAAATAAATCAAATCCTCCCCCTAAAACTAAATCTCTCAAAAAACTCCCTCCAACTCCCTGGTGGGATGAGGAATGTTCCAAAGTAGTAAGAATTCGGAAAGCTAAATCTCTTTCCTATCGTTACAATATGACTATGGAGAACTATCTTATATACAAAAACGCTGAATCCAATGCCAAAAGGGTATTGAGGTCAAAAAAAAGATCCGGGTGGTACAACTTCTGCAGTTCAGTATCTCCGAACACTCCAATTTCGGAAGTTTGGTCTATGATCCGAAGATTTAGATCCTCCTTCAGTTCACCATCTCCTCGAGCGTCTCATTCTAAATGGATCGATGAATTTTTGGACAAAATTGCCCCCCCTTCTGTACCTAACTTAGATGAAATAACGCCCATCTATAATACTCCTATGTCTAATCATTGGCTAGACTCTCCGTTCACCTTAATTGAGCTAAAAAAATGTTTATCAACAGTCAAGGACTCATCTCCAGGCAGAGATGGTATACCTTACAGCATAATCAAAAATAGTAATGATAATGTTCTAATCCACTTCTTAAGCATCTTAAATAAAATCTTCCAGACTGGTATAATGCCTGATGACTGGAGTTGTCAAATAATCATCCCTATTTTAAAAACAAACAAATCACCAAATTCTGGATCCAACTACAGGCCAATCGCTCTTTCATCCACTCTCAGTAAACTTTATGAAAAATTGATTAAAAACCGATTAGAATTTTTCGTCGAGAGTAAACAGCTTCTCTCTCCATCTCAATTTGGATTTAGGAAAAAAAAATCCACTCAAGATAACCTTGCCATCATCAGTACTGATATTAATTTATCAATTTCTAAACAGGAAGTTTGTCTTGCCGTTTTTATAGATATAGAAGGCGCCTTTGACAATGTTTCCATCCCAATCTTGAAAAAAAAAACTTCTAGGCATTGGCCTTCCCCCCATGTTTGTCCAATCTATTTATCTATTTCTAGATAGAAAAATTTTCATTGAACTTCCAGATATTTTTCCTCAAAGTAGGTCTATTTGGAAGGGTTTACCACAAGGCGATGTATTGTCCCCCTTACTGTATAATATATACACATATGATATGCATGTCGCTATTCCCCCACAAGTAAAAGTTATTGAGTTCGCAGATGACATAGCTTTCTTCTTATCATCCAAAATCATCCCTCTCGCCGTCAAATATCTTAACGAAGCCATGAATGCCCTTTGCACATGGCTCACTTTAAATGGTCTTGAACTTTCAATCCAAAAGACTCAGTGTGTCACCTTCTCAAACCGCCATAAAAACCCCCCCCGTTCAAATTTTATTTAAAAATTCTCCAATCCCCAACGCTTCTGAAGTAAAATTTTTGGGAGTAACATTTGATAGGAAACTTAAAAGGTCTTCCCATATTAATAATTTAGTTACTAAATGCGAAAAAAATTTAAATATCATCAGATCATTATCTGGCGTTTGGTGGGGTGCTCACCCTACTTGCATTAAGTTGCTTTACAACGCACTTATTCGAAGCCATCTTGACTATGCCTGCCCACTTTTTAGTACTGCCTCAAAAAATGTACTTGATAAATTAGACAAAATTCAATCTAAATCTTTGCGAATTATAACTGGAGCGATGCAATCGTCACCCATCAATTCCCTTCAAGTAGAATGTTCTGATCCTCCTCTTTATTTAAGGCGTCAACTATTTGCTGACAAATTTGTTCTTAAATGTTTAAATTCTAAATGTCATCAGGTTATCCCCAGCGTCTCGTTGTTCATTGACTCAACCCATTCATCTACAATCAGAGCTTCAACTAAACCTCTTCCTGACATCTGTAAAAATTTTAAGTCTCTCTCAGAGCTTCACATCATCCAAAATGATCTACTTCCCTTATACAAATTAAAATATAGTCACGTCACCCTATCCCCAACAATAATAGAAGGGATCGGAATCCTTAAAAGTCATTCCAATCTCCCGGCCCGAATTCAATGACATTATTTCATCTAAATGGCCCAACTTTTCTCTTTTATTTACTGATGGATCCAAATCTCCCGACTCTCCTAACTGTGGTATAGGTATTAACGTTTACCACAATAATTCTAATGACAGAATATTTCATTCAATTTCAAATCAATTTTCAATATTTTCAGCCGAGTGTATTGCAATAATAGAATCTCTCAAATATATAATCAAAAATAATTTTGAACATTCCCTCGTTCTCTCTGACTCCCTCAGTTCCCTCCAAAAACTTAAATCCAGTCCTCTTCTTCATCCTGATGATCACTTTGTATGCCTTATTCGAGAGATGATAGCCTCCATTCAAAGCTCTGGTAAAACTGTAATTCTGATTTGGATTCCTGGACATGTTGGTATCATGGGTAATGATATTGCGGATGCCTTGGCAAAACAAGGAGCGTCCAACCCTGTTGTTACCCTCGTAAACCACATTCCCCTATCTGACATTTTTTCCATCATCAAAGATAGATCCCGCAATGTTTGGTCGGAGTATTGGCACATTGCTAGTCAATCCAAGGGAGCCTGCTATGCCTCAATACAAAGGACTATTCCATCAAAACCGTGGTTTCAGCAATTCCCTCATTTTTCCAAAAAATAAATTTCTTCACTCATTCGAATGAGGATCGGACATTGTTCCGTTCCTTCCCATCTTTTTAAAATTCACGTTGTTGACTCCCCAGATTGTACATTCTGTGGTCTAGAAGTGGGAACTTTAGATCACATATTTTTTGGTTGTCCCTCTCTAAACAAATATCCTCTCTTCTATCAAGCCTTATCTAAAATTGCCTCCCCTCCATTCAACATCTCATCTCTTCTAAGTCTGAACTCGACTCCAATTTTCATTATATGTAATTTTGAAATTTGCCTATTTAAATAAAATTAATATTTAAATTCACCTTTCATTTCTCAATAATTTTAAATGATGGCCAAGAACACCCTTGAAGGGTGAAAGCCAGAAATAATAAGAAAAAAAAAAAAAAAAAAAGTATGGATGTTAATAAGACTGGGGTCTATACTTTTTGAGGGGCCTCCATGGTTGATGTCTCCAAGGTCGCAGGTTCAAATCCTGGCGTGCGCAAGTAAATTTTATTTTCCGGCACGTTCCAGAGTGGAAAATACTCCAAGTATTGCCCTGGTGTAAGACTCCTATTCAGAATTGAAACATTGCTTGAAATGGGTTCTGCCGTGTTTGGTGACCAGATCAGAATGTCCAGAAACTCCCCCACCTTCATCTTCCACATCTCATTCCCCTTTCCACCACCCTTCAGCCTTACAACATACCCCAGTTGGATGCCATAGTCTCACTGGCTCCAGAAAAATTGGGAGCAGTAGGGACAGGGTTAATAAATACTAGCTAATATCTGGGATGAGAGAGGTTGAGCAAGTGCGACTATTTATATATAGTCTCTTTAACTCTTTATAATTCTTTCTGTCTCACTCTGACACTGCTCAAATCGTATTAGCATTTACTAATCTCACAAAATTAATAAATGTTGACAGTGGGGTAGGCGGCAGGTAAGGATGAAATAAACAATATTATCTTACTTTTCATATTTATTTATTGAAAATGTACATCAAAGGCATTTATGAAAGAATTTACTTTATACTAGCATCATAATATAATTGGTAGCTCTATGAAAACTATGTGCACCACTTTTTCATTAAATCAAAGAATAATGCATTCCATAATATTACTAGTACTGTAATGGCACGGCTAAAAATAAACCATGGCCAAACAAACTTCAATCAAATAATGCTACTCTTACTTAATCACATTCAACTCGTGGACACCACAATAAAAGCTATTGTAAATGTAATTAAAACATAATAATTTATTAGTGCAAGTAAAAGAAGAAAAAAACATATAAATACACAAGTAGTACAATGATTAATTCAAAATCTATCCAAATCAATTGTTTTCATTAACTGAATATTTATTTCTCATGCTGTTCTCAAAACAGTCCGTCGAATAGAAAATGGCAGTAGAGCTGTGATGATCGAAAGGATAAAATAAATTTATATTTTAAAATGATTGATGACTTCATTTTCTTGATGACTTTCCTAACTAATGAATAAAAATAATATAAGAAATATTCTCAAGTCAAGCGATTCAAAATGATGAGAGCTACTGACAATACATAATAATATTAAGAAAATAGAGGCTCAATTTCTACAGAAAAATTAAAGTTTGTTTATTTAATTATATTATACAATTTGTCTGGCACAATTTGTTAACAAATTACGGTTTAGTAAATAAACCACACAGTGCAGTAGTCCCAGAGAGGTCGTACATACATCATCGACGATCATTCTCTTCCTTCTCACACTTCTTGTATGAGAACGAAAAAGATACTAGTCACATACGATCTCTCCTCTCTGTGACTACTACAGTGGAATTCCCGCCATAGATACATCCCTAGCATGGCGGGTGAAATAATACCAAAAAAATGTATTTACTGTACAAATTGTTTTGCTTAAATAAAAAAAATATTCAAGCGAACCAAACCGGTTGCCTGACTTCAGATGGTTATCGAGTCAGTTTAAAATGTTTCAAAGATCAGAAATCTATGACCGGGACTTCAATACATACATAGTATATGAAAAATGATCCAATCAACCAATGTCTTATTTACCCAGGGCCGGCCCTGAGCCAAATGGCGCCCGAAGCGGACTGCTTCGATTGCGCCTGCACAGGCCGGCCCTGTATTTACCATTTCATCCTTAGATTTGTAATGATGCAATGAAATAGTAATTAAAATGTATCCATTATTCATGTCTCAACGACAATAAAATTAAAAAGTTCACGACACCAAAGAGATAGTTTATAGTTTCTCCTGAAAGCAGAAGTTTAAAAAAACTAACTGATCGTAAAAATTGAGCTTTATTTTCTAACTTAAGAAATAAATTAAAATTATGTTGTATATACAATTATTCTAAAAAAACATCAGTAGAATAAAATGAAATATTAACTTGGATGTATATAAGATAGACGTGTGTCAATTAAAGATTTAAAATATGTTTTTATCAATAAATATAAATTATTCATGAAACCAAGACAATCATACAATTATCACAATATCAGATATACAAATCATTCAACCTTCATTTTGACGCAACATGAGGCAATTTTTGTCAGGATTGAAAATAAACAATACGTTGTATTTCACTAAAATAAGTTTTATGTCAAATGGGTATAAACACAAAATATACTTTTATCAAAATAAAACACATTTAAAATCTTCGTTGCATTGATAATAATTGTATGAATTAAAATTTACACCAATTTTTGTATGAAAATCTATTTCACAAAATAAGATACCAATATTATCTCAAGTCAAATAATTTGTACGCATGTAAAAAAAATCACACAGTGATTCACACATGCTTCTGAAAAAGAGAGATTAAACTCTCGTAAATATTTTTTCTTGAAGTATTGAATATAAAAAGTTACATCCAATTTAAAAACAATAAAATACTTTAAATATAATTAACATATAAACTAAAATTAAATGTCACTGTTATTATAATAAAATCTGAAATACATAATATATTTGAATGTCATAATGAAATGATATTTTTTGGTATCTTAATAATTATACGTTTATTTATACAGCAGTAAAATTGGACTATTATAAATGAATGAATTTGATGTGTGAAGATTAAAGCAAATTCTTGATGGGGTGCAGATGCGATATATTTGCAATGGTCTTGACAAAAAGCGAAGATTTACCAGCCGAGAGTATAGTTGCGTGAAAAATGCCCCATCCTGCGCTTCCGAACTAGAAAGTAAACAAATAAGTAAGGACACACATCAATCAGTTAAAAAACAGCATGAAAAAATAGTTAACTTCATATTTAATACTACGAAAATTCATCAAATTCGTTTAGAGTAATATTCTAAAATACAATAAGAAATAAAATACTGCAATATTATAAAACAAAAAGATTTAAATGAGTTTAAATTTACATTGAAATTTATTTGTAATTCAAACATTTCACTTACAAAAGTGTTAATTAAATCATTGTTTGTTATTAATGCAAATTTTTTTTTTTTAAAGTTAAACGTAACACACTATAATCTATGCGCTCGTAGATCGCATTAATTTAATTATTTTATAAAAATACTTTTTTGCAGGTTATGCTTCAAAATATTTAGACAAATTATTGTTTGCGCACGTACATGCACAATATAAATGAATAGTTTTTGTGGGTTTAAAAACTCAATTCTATCAAGAAAGGTGTACAAATACAGTATTGGATTGAATCACCGATACATATTGTATTTGTGTGCCTTTCTTGAAAGAATTGAAGTTTCATACCCACAAAAACTATTTATTCATATTGTGTATGTACGGGTGCAAACAAATAATTCGTCTTAATATTTTAAAGCATAACTTGCAAAAAGTGTAATTTCATAAAAGAATCAAATTAACGCCATCTATGAACGCCTAGATTATAATGTATGTTACATTTAACCTTAAGTCTTCTTGTTACGACTTTTAAAAGCTAAATTCTATGCACATATCTATGTTAAGTGATGATAAAAATTAATATTATTTAATGTCTGATAAAATGTGCTTTGGACAATAAAAAACAAGACGCTTTTGAGTACAAAATTTTTTGTTATAAAATCATGAAATTAAATTACTTAAGCGTGATTCAAAAATGAAATCTTTCTGTATTGGTGAAAATGGCTGAAAAAATAATATACTGAAGTGGACATTGTTCTACAATACACAGTGATTATGGTATGAACGAAAATGGACATTTCTGATTAACTCTACATTCAGTTATTATTATGTAAACCCATTAGTTTATTATTGGCTATTAAGTCAACTAGGTTATGCAATTACTTGGTGTGTAGATGATTAACATATATATCCTACCATTTTGTTTTGAAGACACGGTGAGATTTAAAAAATTCCACTTAATTCCACCTCCATGAAATCCCAACAATGCACACTTTTTCAATCTCCTCCTTCTGAATCTATGGTTAAACTTATACAGTACGATAAAAGAATTATAAATGATTGATATTTGATTACATAGTTGTTACATCCGGAAGAGTTGCTAAATATTCCATGTTCATACCGATGCTAATTTAAAGAACTGAAAACTACATTGTACACTTTCCACCCATCCAATGTTGTTATTTTACTATTAACTTTCACCCTTAAGAAGAGGTATTCAATCAATACTTTGATGGTTAAAGGTAACCTTAAAATTATTCATAACCTGCTCGTTCATAGATGACACCAATTTAATTATTTTAGAAAAAAAACACTTTTTGCAAGTTGTGCTTCAAAATTATTAATATGTATTTGTACCTCAGAAGTCAAAGGTCCGTTGTCACATTTTTGAAATTTGACAGCCGACCTTTGACTTCTGAGGTAGAGATATATTGTTTTATTTTCACCTGTTCATATGGTACATACATATGTATTTTTGTCCGTATAAAAACTAAATTCTTTCAAGAAAGGCATACAAATACAATATTGGATTGAATCACCGATACAATTTTGTATTTGTTTGCCTTTCTTCAAAGAATTGAATTTTTATACAGACAAAACAATTTACGCATGTTACGTTTGTATGGACACAAAAAACAGTTCATCTTAATATTTGAAAGCAAAACTTGCAAGTGTATTTTAATAAATTAATTAAATTGACTCCATCTATGAATGCGGAGATAGTGATGTACGTTACATTTACTCTTATGATCCCTATTCTTCTACGATAATTTGTTAGTACGACGTATTAATTGAATATTATAAATGCTTATAGGCCTGCTATCTATAAAGAATGTTAAGAGATGTACTTCAATTACTTTAACCAGTGATTTCTGGCATTATTTGGAGTAAAATATTTTCACGAAATTTTGGTCTCGGATGACATTTTTTGTTGTTTTTTTTTCAAAAATTATTTCTTCACATTAACATTAATAATGTGACTAATTGGTCACTTTCTCATCCAAGTAACCGCCGAAACTTTAATGTTTATGATTGAAAAGAAAAAGTCTCCATAGACTAAAATGTTATCAAATAAGCTCAGGAATCGCTGGTTAAAGTATCTCAGGTTCGTCTCTTAACACGCTGTAGTGAATTAAATGACATATCTGATGCAAAAATTCCTCGTGCAGTAAGTAAAAATGCAGAAATATGCCGTGCAAATGTGCGCAGTGATTAATTTGAAATATGTGTAGTAAAACAAATCACAGTCTAATAGATGTATTGAGTCTAGAGAAACTGCCGACTGTTTACAGATTATGTACTCATTATCCGTACAGAGTATTTATTACGTAGATTGGCAGCCGATTATAAATATATCTTTGAAAATAACCATTTATAACCTAAAAAAAAAACTAACAACAATACATGAATCAATTTAAAGAATAAAGTCGATGAAAAAGTAAAAAAAATAAGCTAAAATAAATTATTGAATGAAGGTAGGAGATATTCTATGTTACTTTAGAATGAATTTAGAGATTGTAGGCCATTCTTCTACATTTCTACATTTGAGTAAATTAAAAATAATATGGGTTAATAAAAGCATTATTTGAGCGTGATATGAGCGATGAAGGCTGAAGCATGTTGGTTGGTGCATGTGCGTATATCGCTAATGAAGATGTATGTGTTAGAGATAGAATAAGATATAGGTTATGTATATATAAATATATATATAGAGGGCGGGTGGGCCCGTACATACTGAAGCGCACTGGGGAGCATTCAGGGACCTAAGAGCTCGTCTGGCCCCTGCGCGAAAGGCGTACTGCAACACACAAAACACATAACCAAACAATGCGCAATCGATCTTTTCCCCTGTAAAACTTGTTAATATTGGTATTGCCATATCAAAAAATTTTATTACCAGAGAAACACCAAAATTAGGTACTACTAAAAAAAAGCACAAACAATGGGCCAGTTGCGTGCGTAGGTACCCAAAAAAAAATCAGGATACAATTTTTTTTTTAGAGTTTATTTTTATTCTCATGGAAGAGACATTTTTACAGTCCTATTAACTAATTAAAAAGAATAATTATATCTTTGCCAGGTCCTAATATTATGAAAATTTAGTATAAGTCCAAATTAAAACTATAATATTTTTTCAGTAAAATATAATACAATGAATTTTTAAAACATATTTTTTGATACGGCAATACACATGGCACACAGTAATAATATTGTTAAAAACACATCTAATATGTGTTACAAATCATAAGTCATAAATATTTCAAAATGCAATAGTCAACAGCAAAACAATATTACTTATTCAATAAAATATAACAATATGATTTTCGAGAGTAAAATAAAAAAAAAGATTTTATATATCAATCAAAACTTTTCATTTGAAATAATGGATAAGTAATATTGTGTCTGCCATGCATCAACATTGTTATGGATTTTTAATTTGTTGGGGGAAAAAAGACATATAAAAGTATACTACATCAATGTGGGAATTGTCATTCATTATTATTAGTTGGTTCACAAAAATACAAATTATTAGTACAATACAATTATCCAGTTCTGAAAAAAAATAGGTTAAACATTTGAATAGTATTTAAATAGTTACAAAAATCTATGTTACGACTAAGCCTGTATTATTCTTATTATTTGAAGCGTTTTGTAAATCAAAGAAGCAGTACATTCATCGCTTTAGTGACATATTACCCGATGACTGAGTGGAGATTCCACTATTTTTTAATACTGTTGTGATTCATCTATACTCCCCTCGCCGCTAGAAATTAAACGACGACTCGATGTTAGACATCTTATTCAATACCTGGAGTTCAAACATCTTATTCAATTAAATATCTGGATGTGAGACACATTCAATTCAATACCTGAAGTTCAGGCATCTTATTCTATTCAATAGCTAAGTTCAGACATCTTGTTCAATACCTGAAGCTCAGACATCTTATTCAATTCAATGCCTGAACATCAGATATCTTCTTCAATTCAATAACTGAAGAAGCTCAGACACCTTAATCAATTCACTATCTGAAGTTCAGACATTATTCAATTCAAGTTGTGGAATTCAGACATCTTGTTCAATACTGAAGCTCAGACATCTTAATCAATTCACTACCTGAAGTTCATACATTATTCAATTCAAGTTGTGAAATTCAGACATCTTGTTCAATACTGAAGCTCAGACATCTTAATCAATTCACTACCTGAAGTTCAGACATTATTCAATTCAAGTTGTGAAATTCGACATCTTGTTCAATACCTGAAGCTCAGACATCTTATTGAATTCAATGCCTGAACATCAGATATCTTCTTCAATTCAATAACTGAAGAAGCTCAGACTTCATAATCAATTCAATGCCTAAAGTTAAATTCAATACCCAAAGATCAGATATCTTATTTAATTCAATACTTAGAAGAAATACTCAATATCTCAGTGCATAGACATGTTCTGAATTTCATTGCGTGTAAAATATTCATCAAGAGTGACTTCATTTAGAGAATACAAACATAAACTGACATGCTTTAGAAAAAAAGAAAACTCATTCCGCATGCTGGTGTTAGTATATATATATTATATAATCATGTTTACTGTAAATTTTGAGCTTGTCTAAAATAGAGTAAGTGTACAGTGTTTACAATTATTAATAAGCACATTATGTTTACCTGCAGTTTTCAACCTGATAAAAGCGGTAATTTTTCCCAGGCCTTAAAATTTAATAACGAGAACGAAGAGTTTATTGAAATATGATTGGATGTTCTAATAATAAGATTTTATCATCGATTTGTACATAAATCTGAGAACTAATGATAATTTTGTTGTACCGGCGACCCTAAGATAACAGCATAATTTAGTACCTAATGGTATCTTCCTAAAGAACTGAATGTAAACTAGAAATGTATAACAGATTAAATTGAAAGGCATCACTGGGAATGGCATTAGTGAAGCACGTAGTTGTTATGCTAGAAGCATAATATACCTATCCTGACCTTTATTGGATGCGGGCTGACTTCCTATGTAGATTGTTAAAGAATCTGAACTGAAGCCTCAGGGTTAGGTCTTTCCGTACTGCAAAGGTAACACAGAGTAACAAAACATAGTTTCTCATTCATTTGTTGCTAGGTTTAGGCTATGCGCGTGGGGTGTACATGTATATGTGATAGGTTTCAGTGTGGTGTATGTATTGTGTGTATCAATAATCGTATGTAACTGTTTGTATCTTATCATATCAATTCAATGCAAATCTTCCTGAGGATGTAACACTCTGTTCACTGGTGAGAGACACTCATTTCACAACTAACTTATCTGCATTCTGGAAAGGATGTAACAGAGACAAAATAAAACAAAACCAACTCTATAATATATACACCAGATACAAGTCTCATCAAGCATGTTGAATATTGAAGACAAACAGAATAAAATATATATTTGAGATCAGTTCTTCAATTCTAAATTCTTCATAAATGCAATAAAACCGACAACAGATGAGATGAAGAACAATAAAGATGATGTAAGTTTCCGATGATGATTGGGGACAACGCTTGCACAAAGCATAATAAGGCTCGGAGAGCCTACTCACGAATGGGGGTTGGGATTGTAGTCCAAGGGAGATGCCATCACGATCCTTTCCGGCTCTTTATTCTCTAGATTGTCTACTTCTGAAGTTTCAGGCGGTTGCGGAGCTTCTTCTATTTCCTGAGGCGGTTCTACAACTTCCTGAGGCGGTTCTACAACCTCTGGAGACACTTGTGCAACTTCTTGAGGGACTTGTAAAACTTCTTGAGGGACTTGTACAACTTCTTGAGGGACTTGTACAACTTCTTGAGGGACTTGTACAACTTCTTGAGGAACTTGTACAACTTCCTGAGGGACTTGTACAACTTCCGAAGGTGTTTCTACCACCTCTTGCAGAGTTTCGGCTATGGGAGGTTCTGGCGCTTGCAGAGGAAGTGACTCAGGCAGAGCGCCGTCCGGCTCTACGGCGCTGGGAGGGGTTATCAACTCTTCCTTGGGAGTATCTTGGGCGGACCCTAACAAATTATCTCCCTTGCTAGCGCGGGGAAGCTTCAAGTTGAATGTGGCATTAACTTCTTGCTTTTTGAGACGGAAATCTGCAAATGCGGCCGATAATAAATACATAGAAACCAGTGGATCGCTTTTCAAAGGGATAAACAGAAAGCATTCACTTTGGAAGAACGGACATTGCGGTGACGAGAGCTGTGAATTTTGGTGAAACTGTGAAGTATTTACAATCTCGGATAACTTTGATCTGTGGTGATTTGGAATGTAGTGAATTGATGATGAGTTAATACAAATGAAAGGAAGAGTAAACCTTAAAGAGTCCAACACAGAGAAGAAGAGTGAGGCATTCAAAAGAAAACTGAGAATGTTAAAAGGGGACGGACATAGGAAGAACGATAAGATGAACAATGCTCCGGTGGCTGACCTTCTCTCAAGGCAGCTGCACAAGTAGGTGAAAGCTCCAAACACTGTCAAATTGACTTGAACATATCTCTATTTAAAACCTTAGAAATCTAAAATTTCCATTGATTCAACTAGAACTAATTTTGACTTTTTTTTTGAATAGGCAAGCAGCATGTTATAAACTTATATCGTCGGTATATAAAAAGCATTAAATTAAATTAATTAATATTGGAAAATATTAATTAGTTGCCCTAATAAAAATATTAGATTAATTTAGTACATAATATTTCTGGAATAAAGTAGGAACACAAAATATCAAATGCTTGCCCTTAATACTTGAAAGAAACAAACATTAATTTAATGTAACAAGATATTCAATAGATAAATTTTAACCACCTTACTAATAAATGTGTTTTAAATTTTACACAACTAATAAACAAACCATTTATAATGTAATGTACGGGTTATTTATCAGTTGCGTAAAAATTGATATACATTTATAAGTAAGGTCCTTTGAGTATAAATAAATTAATAATATGATTGAAGGAAAGGTGTTTCAAACATTTGGGACTAAATACGGATTAAAATCAAGTCTTCACAATGCTTCCAACAACTGAATTATATTTTACCTTTCTGATGATAAACAGCTTTACAGTAATGTACTTAATTATTTATAAAAAGGTTAACTCAAAATAAAATTGATATAGAAATGTCTATAATGATTCTAGAGAGAAATGTATTCATGGTGAAAGTCCACTGTTTCTATGGGGGAACGACAACGAGAAGTGATGGTAGAATGATGAAGAACGAACAGTCATCAAGTCCTATATAGTTTTGGCCCCATTTCTGCAATGTTCGCTGGGAAAACCTGGATGGAACCAACATCGATAGTATTAATACTATCTCAAGTCTTGCATCGTCATTCGCTCACTTGCATAGCAAGTCATTTCATACATACACCTTCACCTTCGCATTAATATGATTGTATGAGTACATTTCACTATGTCAATCAACTAAATTAAAGAGCATTTTACACCACTGTCAAATCTTTTTGCTGAAAATAAATATTATAACAGATTCTTTAAGATAAGTATAAGTTCAGAAAGCATTTCTAAATAATTATCAACTAACCAAAGCCAAACCTTAACACACTTCAAGAGGGTGAAAATAGGGACTCGTTAGAGAAAATGGATTTTGCTAAAAACCGCTATTATATCTTTTAAAATAATACATATATTTGAATTAATTTCTTTTAAAACAGTAGTTACCACATCCCAACTATAAAAGTACTGACTGAAATTACAGCCCGCTTTGTAACACAACTCCATAAAGCGGAGTTAAAATCAGTTTTGGCTCATTTAACGATATTTTATGTGTAAAAAATAAAATGGATGTATTTTATAACTTTATAAAAAATTTTGGTTTTCACTTTTGCACAAGTAATTACAAAAAAAATACTAATTTCCGCATCTCCAGTGCCATAAGTGCAAGGATTTATTACCCACTCTACAGGTTCAGTATAGTTTCCTTTTGATTAAATATTCTCCCACACAAGAGACAATAAGATTAGAAAATGGGAGACTTCTATCACATTTATACAAAAATATTGGTATACAATATTCATATAGAATTATCGGACAGCAACGCCTTTCCCGTCATTTAAGTAGGACCGGTGTAAAAGGTAAAACTACCCGTCCCGCCGGAAGTGTGTTAACACACTTCGGACGGGAAAGGTATTTCTACCCGTTCAGTCAATTGTTGCATAAGGACGGGAAGGGTATTTTTACCATTTGCGCCGGCTTCATTTCAATGGCAGAAAAGAATAAATTATCCAATGTTTTTGTATGAATATTATATGCCAATCTCTTTCTAAAGGTCCCAACTATAAGTACATAATTATCAAATCGCAATACAGTTCATCTTTTTATATATATATTCGAATCTTTCGTGTACATCGGTATTTCAACAAAGGGACCATTTATTATTGAATAGCTGACACTTGATAAGCAATGCGTTTGAAGATTAACGAAATAAGTAATTTTTCGGTTAGTCATTTTGTAGCTTGGGTATGCTGAGTTAGTATGTAGAAATTTTTAATAAAATATTTTCATTATTTTTGAAGATATAGCGATTTAAAACAAATTAAAATAATTCGCGCAGGACCTTATTTTCGCCCGTCACCAGCGGTGGTCCGCCGGCGCAAAAGAGTGGTAGCCTGAAGTGTGTTAGTATAATTTCCCAAAATAATTTGTAACCACACAAATAACC
The DNA here is from genome assembly GCF_061612785.1 of Hesperophylax consimilis. Taxonomy (NCBI): domain Eukaryota; kingdom Metazoa; phylum Arthropoda; class Insecta; order Trichoptera; family Limnephilidae; genus Hesperophylax; species Hesperophylax consimilis. Next base: position 34,498,424 of record NC_142841.1, read on the forward strand.
CAGGATTTATTGTAATAAACAATTACATACTAAGAATTTACAATACAGCCACCATAAATATAGATTTTCAAATACATTTTAGGAAAAAAAATGATGCTGCAATCAGACGGGAATAAAAAAGCACCCATAATTTCCAGTCAATGATACTTGGTACATTCACTAAATAGTTTTTCAATGGATGGAAAAATGTCAGGCGTTTTTTTTTTTTTACTTCTGATCTGAATCCAACAAATAACAGGTGAGAAATAAAGTAATAAAAGCAGGGAAAACAAAATAAGTTTTAATTTTAAGAAAACATATTATTTTTTTCTTTTTGGTTCAATAACCAATCCAGAAGAAAAGAAAGTAATTTAAAGAAAACAAGAGCAATAGTTGAACCACCTATATAAAATAATGAGTTATTGGAAGATTTCATTCATATACGAAACTCCCTAAGGTAATTTTTGGTCACGGCTAACAAAAATATAACAGGATTTTGTTCCTCTTAACCGTGTACCTAAAAAAAATCCTTTGGAAAGAGATGGTGAGAGTTTTCTGTTTCAAATTTTTTGAGAAATTCATACAAATTCCAAGAAATTTCCAGACATTGTGTGGTTGCTGATAAATTGCCTATTATTGCCAATTGCTTAACAATTTTATTGTCTTGGCTGTCAACAGTCTTACAGGGTAAGGTGTCAGCCGTCAATGTTTTCCCATCAAGATTACCATAATGTAACGCACAAATTCACCAAAACCACAACAATTCCACCAAACTCGAATATACTACATGTACATGTAACAGAGCGAGAAGGAAATAGATTTGGTAGCCGAGCGAACTAACCGTCAAGACAGGGCAATATGCCTGCAAGAACAGGCAATACATGACAATCTTGACAGAACATATGGAAATTGTGACGAAAATACCTTGCCGGCAAGAAATTGTTCTCAAAGGATTCTCGTTTACCAGAGCCTTTAGGAATTTCCTGTTAAAAGAATTTTTCTTCTGATACTCTCTCGTGTCAGAGGTTGGCTATCATCACTCTATAGACTGCAGCCCACAAATATTGGTTTAGTTTATTAAAAACAGTACAAATTTTTTGACTGTCCAATTAGGAATATTTTTCAGAAGACATTCACGTAAACGATTTCAAAGGACTTAATTTTTTGAAACATCAAGAAAAATCTTAAGAATGTGCATGAATTTCTCGAGAAATGTGGATGGTCCAACTCGGGTCCTCTGGCAGTGCGACACTCCGCAACGCTGTGGGAGTAAGGTGAAGTAGGGAATGTATAATTGGAATACTCACTCCTGTCAATGTTCTTCTGAAGGTGGGAGGCGATGCGGTGGCGGGCGTCACTGTACTCCAGGTGCAGACCCAGTCGCACCAGCGTGGGGTTCTGCTCCACCAGCTGCGTGATTTCCATCTCGATCTTGTTGCCCAAGACAGACGATCTCTGCAAATTCAACAATTCATTACACTTATTGGCATATCAATTATTACTGGCAGTGGCTTTAGAGAAGTTTGTTGTAGCATCGGTGACAGTCACTGGCGTCAGAAGAAATAGACATGCCCTAATGCTGAATCTGAGTATCGTTTCGAGGAGCTGGAGGCAAACCACATGACAACCTTTTTGGCACCAGGAGGGTTCGAGAATGACATAAATAATTATTTGTACGTTGACTGTCGGTTACTACTGTTACAAAATATTCGATTTTGGAAACAAGCTGAACTTTTTTTTACCAGATTAGGGATTCTATTTAGGATGGAAAAATAGTGGATTCAATGACAAATCAACTGAGTTGTCCGGTTACCAAAATAGTGATACTACAATGCGAGTTGTCTGTAGAGGGACAAGCCCATGCTATTTCCCCGCTCCTCGCAACTTGGTTTGTTCCCCTCTCTCTTATGGGCAGCTCTATCTCTTATTAGCTCTGTGGTGATAGCCAATTTTGTCTGCGATTCCGCTGTATTTGGAATGTTACAGTTGAAGGTAGTTTGGCTGTATTGGTTACATGTTTAATCCTTAAGTATATAATAAAATTAAATACTACGCTAAAAAAATTCAAAAGGCGAAATGGGAACGGGAAAATCGCTTGGCTTAGAAAAAATAATATAAACTCGATTGAAGTTAAGTAAATAAATTGCGCCGCAAATAAACGCCAACATAAAGTTTTTATTTGATTTTTATCTCGATCCAATTCCTTTATGTGCCTTGGCCAATTGATTAAACACGCCCTGAATACAATTATTAAGCGGCGACCTTAAATTATATTGCATCTAAAACACAATGGTGTTGCCAGATATACTGCCAAAACACCCGTATACATACATGAATAATCACATATTATTAGTTTATTTAGAACTTTAACAATTGAAACAGAAACCCATTGAAAGGTTCATTAATGTAAAACAAAGTGTAAAATTTACGATTGATGAATTTTGCTAATTTTATTACAAGAACATACTTCCATTTTGGAGGCGGGTATGGGTGCCGCCGCCCCGGGAACCATTTATTAGATAACCAACACCCTTGCCATAGGTCACCCCAAGTGGTTTGCTGCGTTGAGTTCCCGGGTTTATTATGGGGTGAGGTTTGTCTAGGTCTTGGTGGCGGATGCCTTTGCCCACCTACTACTACGATTCGGGCCAGAACGGGAGAGACTAGTTGAGGAAGATCTTTTGACCTCTCCAGCCAGTCTTTCTCGACCCATCGCTTTGCATCGCAGTGGCAGGGATGGTTTCATACGTCTGTCACTCCTGGACACATTGCCCCCAAGACTTCTACCCACCTCTCATACCGTTATCCTTCCCAGAACTTCCTTTCCCTAAAAAGAACCTCCCCACACCACCCCCAAAGATGACATAGACCGTGGGGGAATTCTGTCAAACACGATCTATCCCATCACACGACAAGTTTTGTGTATTAGTGGATCAGGTAAAAAAAAAATGGTGGATTCTCACTGCCTCGTAAACTCTGGCCCGCCATCAATGGGTCAAAGAATGCCCGCTGCATTTATTCCTAGGCAAAATCGATGAGGCCCACAGGGCGACGCTTGAGCCCCTAGACTGGCTTACTGACCTACATGTTCCCCTCTAATCCCCCAGCATACGAAAGAAGAAGAATTCTCCATACCTGATTAGCCCCCCGGAACTCCTCAACGGTCTTGGTCTTCAGCAGCGCCTGCACGAGTCGCACAATGAGGTGTGGACTGATGAAGTTGGTCTCCACGTTGACGACCCGCAGCGTGTTGTTCCTCTCGAGGGCGTCGGCCAGCTGCGCCGCCGTCCGGTCCGTCAGACCCACATTGGTCAGGGACAACACCTCCAGGTGGGTGTTTTGGTTAAGCGCATCAAACAGACGCTCGAACTTCTCTTCACTTATATTCTACAAACCATAGTAAAATTAATAATTAATTGCAACGATTACAAGGTATTTCTGTGTCTCATAATTCTGTGTGCATTTGCAGAATGGGTGAAGTACTCATTTATGAAAAGATGCTTCACCAACACCCTTGATAGTTAAGATAATATATTGGAAAACGGGAGATCAGCAACCGTGGTCAAAATGTGATTCAGGAAGTAGGAGGAGAGGATAGTATGACATATAGTAAAACTTGTTTAGAAGTTCTCACTGAAGAAGTTTTTATGCCTAATCTGAACTTGACTATTTTTGGAGCGCATGTGCGCACCAATTTTCAGATGCGATTTTAACCTTTATAATTTGAAAACTGTACAGAGGAGAAATTCTGCAAATTTTTGCCTGACAGTTGGCAGTTTTGACTTTTTTCTGTTCCGACGTTCAACAAGTTAAAAAGTTTTCATGTTTAGCCCGTAGAGGCTGACAAGAAACTTCAATAAATTAAAAGATAGTCAAAATGCAGACCATACCATACTTGATAAAGTGACATTTTTATTTTGTTCTTAACTAATCTAGTAAAGTAATATCGAAGGCAAAATATACATACAAGGTCTACACTGCAATTGCAATGTTTTGTACCTTGTTTTTGCATGGACATGATTCTTTAACAATGCTAATTTAGGGATCCGGTCCCAAGGGGTTAAGAAGTTTGGTTTTTCGGAAGACTATATTTGAAAAATCGCCCAATTTATTCCACATATATTTATGGTTTTCCCGATTAAGAAGTTTTCCAGGTCCCTTGAAAAATTCTTAACCCTTCAAGATTCAGAAAGACATTACTAGCCACAACCAACATATTCCACTAGAGGCGCTGAAGGACAGATTTGACCGGGGTGTCCATTCATTATAAAAGTATTTTTATCTTTTTTCTATAATGCGTGTAGAGACGTATGATTTTTTCATCATAGGAAAGAAAAAATATATTCTTCTCAGTATGTCTCAAATATTTATACACAATTAAATGGATAAAATCTAATAAATTGTCAAAATGTATGATAAAAATCGGCCGTTTTTTTTTCATTGAAATTGAAAGTTAAAAATTGGAGTGAGTGAGGGTTTTCTTACTAATTTCCAACACAAAAGGAATGTGTTTTCTAAATCTCGAATTCATTCAAAATTATGGACGTTTTGAGTCAACATGTCTCGGTAAGTTTTTGTGTTAACATTTTCATGTTTGATATCTATTTTTTTTTTTTTTTAATACCAAAATCATCTTCAAAATTAAGTTTTTATCATGGTAATTTTTTATTATGGGTACATAAAACAAGGGTGTTATAATTGATGCAATATGACATGTTTTCAAAAATTATTAATACTTTTTCGTCTGTTCGATGTGATTCATATCAGAGGCTAAACCGCACAACTTATTATTTATCAATCTTCACAACTTATCATGGAATCAATCGAGACCTTATCAATTTCAGATAATATTTTATTTTTTAGCATTGTACCGTAATGAATTTTTTAAGAGTTATAAAAAAAGAAAATGAATGATCCCTTTGCGAAGTGCCGCCTAAGCACCAAGATAATTAAGGTAGATTTCAGTAATGTTAGACTATTACATATTTGATCAAAGATATGTTTATAATTATTTTCTAATGCATTTTTTAAGATATCATCAAGTAAAGATAATGTGATCTTTATTAAGATTACTCTCTTTCTTTTTGCATGTAGAATGACAAACATAACTTGACACTTGAAAAAACCTACAAGGTTTTAAAACTGTGTTTCTTTTAATATATATTTGCAACAAGTTTTTTTTTAATTAAATTAATATTAAGACTCACATTCATGGCAACAAAATAATGATTTAAATGTTGAATTAAATAAAAAATAAAATTGGACACAATACCGATCCTTGAGGAACTCTCGGGTTGTTTTTAATTGATGTTTTATTTTCTGGAGGTATTCTTTGAATAAGTAGAGAGTGAAATTGTAAAATATATATAACTAAATATGAGAAATATATTCTATTGAAATATGGTAAAATAATGGTTCAATAAAATACCTTGATATTATTCCAATTGAGATCGATCAGCTTCTGGTCATCGTCTTTGACCAGTTTGATGGTGGACTCGGGGTCCGTGTTGTTGGGGGGGTCTTGCGGGAAGAACTTGGGCTGTGCCGCTTTGGTGATGCCGTCCCAACCCAAACCCACGGGCTGACCCTTGTTCAGCAGCGAGGCGTGGTATTGGTCCTGGTTCATCATGGAGTGGAAGCCCAAGATGGCTAAGGGACGAAACATTCATTCAATTAAATTGATAATAAATGCATATTCTTAACTACAAAAAAGGTTTACTTCAATGAAACGTTTGCAAAATAGAGATGTGTGTATTTGTGGGTTGGTTAAAATAGTTTCATAACGAAACAGAACAATAAATGCATATTCTCAACTACAAAAAAGATTTACTTCAATGTAATGTTTGCAAAATAGAGATGTATGATTGGTTGAAGTGGTTTCATGACGAAACAGAACAGTTACAAAATGGAACATTGAAGAAAAAGAATGAACAAACAAACAAACCTATTCTTTTACCGTATTCTGTTTTGCCACTGCTGTTTTTTCTGGTTACTAGTTAAAATATATGACAAGCAAACAGAGAAAACCGAAAATAATGTTTGCATTGAAAGAATTTACATATTGGGTGTCAGTTTTTACACATTAGGGAGTGGTGACATGAAAAAAATCATTTGGGCATTTGGCGTTGACATGTTTGCTAGAAAATTATTTGTTTGACCAATGTTTGAGAGAAATCGAGCAAAACTGCACACAAATAAAAGGCATTAGAAAATCACATTATAAGAAATTTTGCTAAACTTATAGATCTGACATGACTTTTCAATACATGTAGATTTAAACACAAGCAACAGCTTACATTACGAAAGAATATAAAATTGTACACTGCAAAAACTGTTGATTTTTATTGTAAGAACATGATTTTGGTCGAAACATGCCTATTTTTAAAAACAGCACCATCTTTTGGACAAACATGCTTTTTTAAAATAACAACGCCATCTGTTGGAATTAAAAGCAACAAGTGCTATTGTTTCTCTATCTGCACATACAGACTGAGCCACAGCAAGGCATGGCGGGGTACAGCTAGTAACATAAAAAACTTAAGATAAATAAACTCACCAGCCAAATCAATGATTTCTTCCTGGGTAGCATCGGTCAAAGCACTCTCGTATTCATCTCCCATGTCTATAGCTATCTGTTCCTCCGCCTCTCTCATCTTCATACTTTCTGGTGGAGGTGACCACTGGAAAAGAAACATATATGAATAAAACAAAGCCAATTTATACATTGACATCCACTAGGGCTGTCTAGAGAGCCATCTAGAGAAGTGGACCCCGGAATTTCCCCCGACCTAACCTAACAAAAATTCGACCTTAAGTGTGGAAATTTTTTTAAACCTCTCAGGCCTCTGGCACATTCTGTCAGAAGGCCAGAGCATTTCCGCTATTGCAATAAAATCCAAATAAATTAAATATTTCTGAATATATCGGAAAGCTAAAAACTGTTTTTGAAAGGTGACAAAATACGCTATCAAATAATATTAAAATTTTGAATGCAAACAAAAAAGTTTTAAAAATGGTTCACTCAAATTATCGACAATAAAAAAAAACACAAACAAATATTTTATTAGACAAATGTATTATGAACATTTCTGACACCTCACTTTTTCGCCGTTTCATACAAAAATAAATAATAAAAAAATTCACAAAATATATATATATATTTTTTTTATCATTGCGGTCAGAACCTTTAGTTTCATAGAAGTGTACATTTCAATTCTTCTGTGGTTAACTTATAGATTTGAATTTAAAACATGGTATTTTCTCTTTCTAACACCATTAAGACACAAGGATTTCTATGAGACCATAAGAGCTGTTCTCAAAAGCGAACAAATTAGCCCAAGGGCTAAGAAAGTTATTGTAACTGAGTTTGAAAATGTATTATATTTTAAAGAGTTAATAACAACGGTTGAATTATTTTTTTGATATCTCCAAAAATGACAAAGTTTTGAGCTTTCAAAGTGAACTTGGGTAAAACGTTTACAATCGAGTCTCGCGATGTCACAGGCGACACATTTCAATACCTAATGCCCACGTCAGTCCGTATGTACCGTGATATCACAAACTTATCGGCCGGCCTCATATCTTTGCTAGGTACTATTCAATATTTCCCAAAAATTTAAAAGTTATGTCCTCAGCATGCTAATTAATAATACGATACATTAGTAAATAACTAGAAATTTCGTTGAAGGGGACAATCTCAAGGGGTTAGTCTGGAAATTTCACCATTTAGATGAAAATTCCCGCAATTTTCCCCGTTTCATTAATATTCCCCATTAAAATAAATTCCTGGGAATATTCCCCAATGATTAAATTTCTGGGAATTTTTCCCATAAATAAACTTCCAAGAATTTATGTATCACTACGGCCGCCCCAGGTAAATTTGGGAGAAACATTTCCAGGGGCTGAGACTTCTATCGACAGGGAAGTCAGGAGGCGCCCGGTCGAAGAGATGTGTCTCCGATCCAAATAGGACTATAATAGGACTATGACCAAAATATTTGAAAAAATTGTAAAAAAACAAATATTTAAATTTGTTAAAGAAAATAATATTTTAAATGCACATCAATATGGTTTTAGAGAAAATATGAGCACTCAAGATGCTATCGTTGACTTAACATCTGAAATTTATAAATCTTTAGATAATAAAAAAAAATGCATTGGAACATTTGTCGACTTAAGAAAAGCATTTGATAGTATATCACACTCTAATCTTATCTCGAAACTAGCGAAAATTGGTATAACTAACAATGCTTTAACGTGGATTGAAAATTACCTTTTTAATAGAGAGCAATTTGTAAAGTTAAATGGCTCTCTGAGTGATTCGCAGACCACAAATTTTGGCATCCCGCAGGGAACTGTTCTAGGTCCAATTCTTTTCATCATTTATGTCAACGATATTTTTAATCTCTCAATTATGTCTAAACTTATTTCATACGCTGACGACACAGCAATTTTAACTGAGGGATTAACTTGGAATGAAACCCAAAAAACAGCAGAGTTAGATATAAACATACTAAAAAAATGGTTCGATAATAATTTGTTAACACTTAATACTGAAAAAACTTTTATAATACCTTTCACCATTAATAAAAATTCATTCCCTGATAATTTAAAGATAAGTATACACTCATGTAATTGTAATAGAATTTCAAATTTATGTAAACCTGACTGCTCTGTACTTACTGTTAAAACTAATGTAAAATATCTAGGTGTAATTATAGATAGTAACATAAAGTGGAAATTACAAATCAATGCAATAGTAGAAAGATTAAGAAAATTATTGTACATTTTTCTTAGAATACGAAACATACTAAATTTTAAATTATTAAGAACCATATATTTTTCACTAATTCAATCAGTATTACAATACGGAATTGTTGGTTGGGGTGGAGCATTCAAAACTTCTCTCTTACCTTTAGAAATCATCCAAAGAATATTAGTAAAAATAATTTTGAAAAAACCGTATGATTACCCCACAATTAGATTATTTCAAGAATTTAAAGTCCCTTCACTTCATATTATTTATAAAAAAATAACTCTTTTTCAAATACATAAAGATTGTTTCAACATTGACAACTTAATAACTTTTTCGAACAGCAATAGACAAAGTATTCTTGGCTCTATAACTATCCCGCGCTGTAACACCACCACAGCCCAACAATTTTATAAATATTTTGGTGTCAAATGGTTTAACCAATTACCTCTTAACTTAAGATTGGAAATGAATTATAAAAAATTCAAAAGCTCAATAAAAGCACTATATCAATAGCATATTAAAATCGTTTATACTTAAAAAGACAATATAATCTCTCAATTATTATTATATTGAAATCCTTTTCTCTTATTTCTTATTCTTATCTCTTTCTTTCTTTTACATCCTTTTCTCTTTTCTATTTGATAAAATTTTGTTACATATAAAATTTTTATTTTGTTATATTAAAAAATAAAAATTCTTTTCATTATCATTACACTCTCTGAAAAAATATGTTAAATTACTATTTACACGCGTTTCTCCGCCTTTTTAACACGAGCATTTGCTCTAAAAAAAGGTGTATCACGATGTACTGTAATAAAAAGAAAATAATCTTAATGTAATGTAATAACATGTAATTGTAAATTTAATATTAAATAAAAATTAAATATTATAAAAAAAATAAAAAAAATAGGATAATGAAGAATTTTAACAAATTTTAATAAATTAATGTTTTTTCTGTTGTTTATTATTTTTACTTATACCAATGTGACTTTGAATTTACATACAGTCTCATCACTTTAAATGTGTATGACCTCTGCTGTATCTTATTAGCATAATACAGCAATTGGCAGTCTGGTCATGTATAGTACATTTTACAGATCAGGACAATGATGGCACCGACTTTGAAAAAAGAAGATTAAAGCACGATTGGTGCAGTGAGAAATTGACACGCCCCCTTACGCCATTCTCTAACATTTACTGTATTTTTTGAGGTTTATTGGAGGTTTAAAGAAAGTGTACCAATTGCGAAGGCCTAAACTTTTCAGATGCGTACACATATATTATTATACATTACTAGTAATTATTGTTTTAACGTTTCAGGCAGTGTGTTTTTGTACGTAGAAGTGACCCCGTTTTGCGCACATCCTCTTAGGGCCGGTATTTCAGTAAAATAATTAGTTAAAATATGTGGTTTTGGGCGATTAGTTTTGGTGTAGCAGTGAAGTACTATTAAGCTTAGCCCTGTCGTCTCTATTAATTCTAATGGGGTTTTTGTGGATTTCAAATGCTTCCATAATTAGGCGTGCTCGATACATTTTGAGTCTTCCCAAGACTTCAGAAACTACTAGTAACTAGGAATTACTTCTAGTAATTAAATAGTAGACAGCTTCCCTTGAGTTTCAATACTCACGATAAAACTGAAATAAATGTTAAAAGGATATTTCAAAGTTGCATAACTTATGATGGAAATCTGTGTAAATTTCACGACTTTAGAGCTCACCGTTGGGAAATATTATGAAAAACCTTTTGTTTTAAGATCCCTGTTACACATTATAATGCAAGAGGAATCATAGTTAAGGAGCTTAACTTCTCAGGACATGAGGACACTATTAATAAATGCTAAAAAAACCAAAGTTATGCATATAAGATCACCTAATGCCAGATTTCAATTCAATCCTAATATTATTTCTCATAGTTTTAATTGCATCCATAAAAATATCCCGACTAATTGTAAATGTGAAAGCTTAGAATTAGTTACAGAATATGTCTATCTTGGTGTTACAGTAGATTGCTTTTTCAAATGGGACAAACATATTAAAAAAACCTGTAAAAGACTCAGATCAATTGCTGGCAGAATGTACACATTAAATTTTTTCCTATCAATTGAAACACTTAAAATAATTTATATGTCAATGGCAGAATCTATTATAAGATATGGATTAACCATATGGGGAAATACTAGTACAACCAATCTGAAACAAGTCCAAGTTGTACAAAACGCAATTGTAAAATTACTAGTCGTCCCTAATATTTTTAAACAGAGACATAATACACCGTTGCTGTTTCAGAGTGCCAAAATTTTACCTGTTAAGGCTATACTATGGCAAAAAATCATAATTCAGTATATATTTACCCCGCAGCATAAAGAAAAATTAGAACATAAATACAGTACTAGATTCACGCGCAATGACGGGTTAATAGTTCCGAAATTTAATAATAAATACGGACAGAGAACGTTTGAATACAACATACCGAAGATATTTAATTTATTACCTGACACTATAAAGCAATGTAAATCTATGAATAAGGTTAAATATATGGTGAAAAATTGGCTATCGGAAAAAAAATATTTATTTTAATATGTATGAAATATTGTATGAAAAAATTGTTAATTCTGTAGATATAAGATGTAAATTATAACTTTAAAAATGTATTTGAAACTAACTTTAAGCACCTGTTGACAAGCCAATTCAATCGGCTTAGCAGGACTTGTTTTTTGATATTATGTATTAACTATTTATTCAATAAAAAAAAAAAAAAAAAATAAGGTCGGAGTATTTCCGCTTTGCAATAAAATCCAAATAAATGGAATAATTATGAATGTATCCTAAAACTAAAAACTGCCTTTAAAAGTGAAAAAATACGCTTTGAAATTTTATTATTATAAATAAAAATATATATGATTTAATTTATTAAAATTTTGAATCCGAACATAAAAAAATACAAAATGGCTCACCTTACGTTTTTCGTAACAATTACTGAGAATAAAAAAATATATAAAACACGCATTTTGTTAGACAAATTATTAAAAAAGTTACTGTCAATTGCGTGCGGAACCTTTGGTTTCATAAAGGTGCATATTTTAATTTATTTTGTGGTTAACTTCTAGATTTGAATATTAAGCATGGTGTTTTTTTTCTTTCTAACAATGTTTAGATCATATGTCTCACCATGAGAGTGAGGGAGAGACAACGATTTCTATGAGACCATATGAATTGTTGCCAAAAGTGAACAAATTAGTCCTGAAGGGATAATCATGGTGAATAAATTAATCAAAAAGGCATCAATATTTTTAAGAAGATTATTAAATTCATCACATAATTTTTCCAGTTTCCTACTAATGATTAAAATATTATTTCACATTCCTGGATGGATCGATTATCCATGTAGGCTACTTTTCATGGATGGATCGATTATCCATGTAGGCTACTTTTCATGGATGGATCGATTATCCATGTAGGCTACTTTTCATGGATGGATCGATTATCCATGTAGGCTACTTTTCATGGATGGATCGATTATCCATGTAGGCTACTTTTCATGGATGGATCGATTATCCATGTAGGCTACTTTTCATGGATGGATCGATTATCCATGTAGGCTACTTTTCATGGATGGATCGATTATCCATGTAGGCTACTTTTCATGGATGGATCGATTATCCATGTAGGCTACTTTTCATGGATGGATCGATTATCCATGTAGGCTACTTTTCATGGATGGATCGATTATCCATGTAGGCTATTTTTCATGAAAGGATCGATTATCCATGTAGGCTACTTTTCATGGATGGATCGATTATCCATGTAGGCTATTTTTCATGAAAGGATCGATTATCCATGTAGGCTATTTTTCATGAAAGGATCGATTATCCATGTAGGCTACTTTTCATGGATGGATCGATTATCCATGTATGCTATTTTTCATGAAAGGAACGATTATCCATGTAGGCTACTTTTCATGGATGGATCGATTATCCATGTAGGCTACTTTTCATGGATGGATCGATTATCCATGTAGGCTACTTTTCATGGATGGATCGATTATCCATGTAGGCTACTTTTCATGGATGGATCGATTATCCATGTAGGCTACTTTTCATGGATGGATCGATTATCCATGTAGGCTATTTTTCATGAAAGGATCGATTATCCATGTAGGCTACTTTTCATGGATGGATCGATTATCCATGTAGGCTATTTTTCATGAAAGGATCGATTATCCATGTAGGCTATTTTTCATGAAAGGATCGATTATCCATGTAGGCTACTTTTCATGGATGGATCGATTATCCATGTATGCTATTTTTCATGAAAGGAACGATTATCCATGTAGGCTATTTTTCATGAAAGGATCGATTATCCATGTAGGCTACTTTTCATGAATGGATCGATTATCCATGTAGGCTATTTTTCATGAAAGGAACGATTATCCATGTAGGCTATTTTTCATGAAAGGATCGATTATCCATGTAGGCTACTTTTCATGGATGGATCGATTATCCATGTAGGCTACTTTTCATGGATGGATCGATTATCCATGTAGGCTATTTTTCATGAAAGGAACGATTATCCATGTAGGCTATTTTTCATGAAAGGATCGATTATCCATGTAGGCTACTTTTCATGGATGGATCGATTATCCATGTAGGCTACTTTTTCACAAAAGCATTATTATAAATTCATCATTCTCTATACAAAACATCAATGATATGACTTCCAACAAGCTCTTTGTATGAATTTGGCAGTTGTAGTATCAATTAAAATTCACTGCATACACATAAATAAATTGTTTGATTTCAGTGGAACAAATGTCTGTTATAAACACTGATAAGATTATGATATTAATTACTAATATACTCCATGAGAGTACTTTATTTAACCTTACTTTTATCTAAAATAGATAAACGTTTACTTAACTGAGTTACAGACTGGAAAATAATAACCCAATTACACATTGTAGTGGTTGTTTTTTACAGGAGAATATTGCATAATATCAACATTAAACTGAAGATAACTCTATATGGGTGGGCTCATTGCCAGGTGGCAATATGTATTCTTACAAGAAGATATATAATACTAGCGGACAATGCTTCGCTATTTCTAATATCTTTCTCGGGCGTCTCCAACTTTTTCCACCATTCACTACTGTATACCACAATGTTACTGTTAAAAAAACTACATTAAATTGACTTTAATTCGAATCTGTGTCTCATTCCGGTGCAGGGATATTGCGTCCCTGACTTATTCTACCATTCAAACGACTTTCTAAACACTCCAGGTACTAATAAGAACAAACTTCAAATTTTTCAGAAATATGGGTTGACTACTTTTCGAGTTTTGCGAGCACAAACATAAGCAGGCTGAATTTTTATATATAAAAACTAGCTGACGTTTACCCGGCTTTGCTGGGGGTTATCCTTAAGAGGTAGACATATACCGTGGCAGACTTTTCTGTAGGCCTTTTTAAGATATACAATTTAGCAGTACATTATTTTGATGTATCTCAGAAGGTTTAGCCAGCGTTAACAATGTAAGCTCCGGAAAATATTTTTTTTAACGACTTGATTACAAAACATTGATTTTTCTCTACTTTCCTTCTGGAAGAAATTCTCTAACTGATAGTGAAAACCCTTTGCATAGTTTAGAAGAACTAAGCACACAAATAGACAAATGCGGATAGAGACTTTATTTTATACTATTTAAAGATTATAATGTACTTCATCTCATATCTCATTTCGTCAGAAAACTTATACATACATATATGTATTACATTTTGCCGGAATTGAATTTATTCTTATGCCAAAATTCTAAGAAGAACAATGACTTGCATTGGAGTGCAGTTGCAGTGTCATCTTCATTGTTATGCACTGCAACTCAATAATAATTACAATACAATATGAAATGCATACTGCCAGTAAAAGATGGAGTCTCATCAAGAATGTGGTGACAAAATGCGAATCATGCTAGGTATCTCCTCGCAAGATACAAAGACAAGTGGATTAGAATCAGATTAGACTAAGGTGGCCGACATTACGGACACATTCTCCACATTAAAGCGGTACTATAATAGTATGTATTTAGAAATTTACCATCATTGGAAAACAACAGAGAACACAGGTCGCCTGCAGATGAGATGGGCTAACGACTTGAAAAGAACTGCAGGCTTCATATGCAAAATTAGAGACACTTGAGAAAGGTCTGTGTCCAAAACTTGCACCAAAAGACTTCCGAAGAAAAAAATAAAATGAAAGATTGGATTCGTACAAGGCTGATGTAAACTATGATTGGAATTTTTGTTATTATGTTCACACTAAACCAAAACAGCTTGCACTATGCAAATAGCTTTGGGTCATTGACTCCGGCAATGGTGGTCCTAAGCAGTGGCGGCCGCTGGCCTAAAAAGGTGGTGGTTCACTGACAATCCAAAATAAAAACAATATGACAAAAATATGTAAATGTAAAGTAGATGAATTGTGCTTTTTCAACTTCTCTGATAGATGCGTTAAATCATTAATCCCACTCAACCTCCAAGTTGCATCTCCACCAAACACAAGACACGAAAAACAAAAAAAAACGATTGACTATGTCACAACCACACAACCAAAAAGCTTTATCATAAAGTTTTTTTTTTTGTCAAACACTCGAGTAAAAGCTCTTGATTTAGATTTACACTCTTGCTTAATCACGAGCACTGGGCGAGGTGGACCGGAATTTTTTAATTAATAATTTATTTTCAAGCAAACTGTTATTATTTCTTATATATTCGACACTGATTACACTCATTTTTATTTCTTATGAACTTACAAATTAAAAGTATTAAGTTCAGTATTTAGCTTGATCAAATTACTCGATAAATCAATACCAAAACAATCACAATAATTACGTCACGGCTCGCGATAACGACGTTAGCTGATCTGTGATCCATATTGTCCACTATCGATGAAGTTCGAAGTTCGACGAACTTCGGATGTTTTCGTGTAACCTCGGGTCAAGGTCCATCAATCGGTAATCTTCGGCAATCATCGGGTTATGTCGGCGGCGTGTGACACACGAAAATCAGTGAATTCCTGGTACAAATGGCTAGATTGACGAGCTTGCAGTGTTTTAAAAAATACATACAAAAACGTATTTTCGTTCGTTTGCAAATCTGTGCACACGGCCGATATGCGAGCGCCGCGCAGCGGCCTTACTTTATACTTGGAGAGATAAAAATCGCTCTCCTTGAAAATATTCATTGCATTGTATTGGTAAGTAATATTTTTAAATGATTTTTATAGATTTTATAGTCTTCAGTAAGATATTATAAATTAATTTTAGCCATTACAATTTAGATAGTGCTGCACACGAACGCACTATGCGACCAGCCGCCACTGGTCCTAAGGTGGAAAAATATTCAGAATCAGGTGAAATAACAGACTCTTTACGATAAGGGACAAATTCCCGCTTATACTAGTCCCAGCGAGAGGTCGTACATGATGTCATTGATGACATACACATGAGCTCTTGCTAGGATTAGTACAATACCGGCAGCCTGTTGTGATTTACGCAAAAGAAAAACATCAGAATTTAAAAATTTTATTACAAGTTTTATATTATTTTGTGAAGTTCAGGCACAAATATTGAAATGTTTTCCGACCGTAAGATAAAGAACTTAATCTTCCACATCATACATTAAAACCATATCCGAAAAAGGGTTCTTAGGTAGGAGATTTTACACTTTTTATATAATAGAAAGTTTTTTTTTCTAGGCTTATAAAAAGGCTCACCAGAAAAATGCTCGATTGTAGCAAGGCCAAGAAGTGTTCTAATAACAGTATTTAAATAAAGCATCATGTTTCTAGGCGATTAAAATTACAAACCAAAAACATGTGATTTTGCATTAATTTGCATTGCAAAGCCGTATTCTCTGCAAATAAACATACCTTTCACTACAATCTACACGTTTGCCTTGATGATGGACATTGTGAGACTGTCTGAAAGGATGGGTAAAGTAGAAGCACAACACGGTATAATACAATCACGATCATAAATAATTTGTTTACCTTTTTCCCTCGGATGATGCCAGCCACAAATGGTTTGAGTTCTGGTCTGTCGGGAGTTTCGAGGGCCTGTTTGTTGATGTGTTCAATGAGCTTTTTTCTATTCAGTGGTCCCGTGGGGTCCTTTTCACAGTCATAACTATTCCTCTGTGAGGGGGGTAAAAACGAATCCTGCAACACACATAGAAATATGCAAAATATTATAATGTCATCTTAGTTATCTTACTATCCAAGCATAATAATATCTGCAAGCAAATAAAGGAGGGGGAGAGGTAGAGGGAGTTGGTCCATTTGATAGATTTCCTTATTTTAACGGATTGCAATTTTTAGAGTACAGGCGTCAGGGGGAAATGCCATCCTTGTTCTACAGGTATTTTAATAGAAGATGCTCCGAGTAACTAGCGTCATTGTTTCCTTTGGCGCAACCAACATTTGTATACCGTTGACATTTTTGTCACATGAACGGGTCATTTCTACAGCTTGGCTATGGAACGATTTGCCAGCCTGTGTTTCCTTCTTGTTCACTCCTACCTCTCCTCAAAAAGACCTTCCACACAGCATCCCCAAAAATTATTATTTTCAGTGGAGTTAATGTTAAAAAAAGATAAGTATACAAAAGTCGTCTTTTGGTCCCTTGTATAACTTATAACTTCTCAATCTTAACTTAACTACTATAATTACTTGAAAAATTATGTTTTTGTAAATTGTTCTGTCTTACCAGATACTGTGTTTATATATTTATAAAAATATGTAGGTATGTAATCTACTAGAAGTAGTTTCCTCAGAATAGCTAGTTAAGTATATTCAGAGAAATGATTTTTTGAAAATAAATATAATATCACAGCTGGCGAACACAGGGTTTCAAAAGAGTTTGAAAGTATTGTCGAAAAAAAATACAATTTTCAATAACACTGTACAAGTTCAGGTAAAATTTTACTATTTCGCCTCATTCTATGCATAACTTATTGAAATACTTTGCTTCAACTTATATACTACAAAACACAACTATTTATGTCGAGCGAGATAGAAAAACATGCATTTAACCTGTTGAAGGCTGGAGCATAAAACCGAAAAATATTAGTGGAACCTAAAGTTTTATTAGCCCAAATGATGCTGATTTTGTTTTTCATACATTTTTCGAAGCATTAAGGTCAAAATAGCATCACAAATTATTGTAATAAGAATCATATTAGAATGCTCGTTTCTTCTCCAGAGACTCATCGGCGTCCCACTAGTTAAATTCATATTTGGTGAAAATTTTAGCGTTATTTGCCATTAGAATTAACACCATGTCAAATCTCTTTAGTGTGATGTGTATGATTGGCAGTATTGTCTAATGTCATTTGTAAAAAAAGGCATCAAAATACAAAAAGGTATCAACAGAAAATGGCAAATTACATCATTTCGCTTCTCCCTCGAAGTTACTAGTTGTTTCTTATTGCAATTTAATCGAAACAAAATGTTATTTCAATAATGCTTATTAAGAATGAGGTGGAGAACTATAATTTTACTCAAGTTTTGATAAAAGTAACGTAAATTTAAGGCGATGTGACAAATACACAAATGTTTGATAAGCACTGAAGAATAGCAAATAAAGGATTGTATATTTATATAATATAAATAAATGAAAATGTAAATGTTCATTTGTTAAAAATCTGAAATCTCCTCTTCGGCTGTATTGGTTACATGTTTAATCCTTAGGTATAAAAGGCACTAATGTAAGTGGGCATTCGCCGTTTGACTCTGAAATGTGAACATCTATCATAAATCTAAATGTTAGTTTGTTCAAAATCTTAAGTCTCTGAAATTTCTCACTGATTTAAAAAAAGTTTAATTAAATTATAAAAGCAAAACGCGCTATTATTTCTCTATCTGCACAGACAGATTGAGCAACAGCAACGCGTGGCGGGGTAAAGCTAGTATTATAATATACAGTTACAGGAAAGCAATAAATACTATCATTTCACAAGGAAAAAAATCTGAAACAATTTTAATTGTTTTTTTTTATAAATGCTGTAAAGGTTTTTTGACTGATAATAATATTTTATTTTGGCTGGTATGGCTTTATTACTTTCCTATGACAATGTAATAATATTTTTCTTGTCGTACATCAATTGAAAAACCCAAGAAGCATGTTTTAAATTAAAATAAATTTAAAAAAATCATCACATCATATTGTGTAAGTGTGATATGGCTAATGGACAAACACATATGATGACTCATACATTGCAAGTACTTTATGACCAGCTATTGATTATGTTGAGACTTTCCAAGATTGGGGAATTGAAAGCGTGTTGTACCAATTGCAATCGCTTTGTGTACTAATATTCTTGATGTAGACAGGACTGTTGACAGCATTATAGGAATAACAAAGCCGATATTCGTGATATTATAACCTAGTGCAGAGATATTTTGCAATTTCTAACACACGTTATGTTATGAAGGTAATTGGGTTCTAGTGTTTAGTGTTAGATTCGACGTCAAGGACAGAATAATTGTACAACTTACATCTGGGTCAACTTCTTTCGCCAACATATTTATTTCTTCTGTTGTGAGTTGTGACAGGAGCTCGTCCACATCGACCTCATCGTAAGCCGAGAGGTCTTTGCCGTATAACTTGGCCGGGGTCGTCATGGTCGTGGTGGTTGTTGTCGAAGACGTCTGCGAAAATCAAACGAAAACAAATCAATGCACAATAGTCCAAAGCCGCGGCTCTCAAATCTTCCGCGATAGGCGATAGTCCCCCCTTTCACTTTTGACAGACACTCCTCCCAAATCTCGCCTGACACACTGAACTAAACCACTTCACAACAGACTAACCAGCGCAAGATAAAAAAAAGCAAAACATTAGAGAGTTGACAGAAAGGAGAGCACATTTTTCTTACATTTTATGATAAACTATCTAACTGGCGAAATACAAATAAAAGCACTCGATACAAATACTAAAAGCCAACACCCAGCACTCTGACAAGTTTGTATGAAAAGTGCACAAATGACAGGTAATGTGAATTTTATGGCTAACGTATCTGCACTCACTTTAATGTATGAAATAAATGCTAATGCACACCTAAAAAGTCGATGATGTAATGAACTTCTCGTCACTGAAAATAATTGGTGATATTGGATAAATAAGGACCACTTTACACACACACACCCACTACTGACAAACAACAAGAACGAACGTTCCCGACCGGCGGTTGACAAACGTGAAGTTAGCTACTTTCCAGTTTCAATGGCGCTCGCAATGAGACAGAGAGAGACAAAAGGTGTTTGTGCGCTTTGCGTTGATTACAGATATAATAAAGTTCAATAAAAATATTGATTTCGATAAAAATCATTTTATTTTTCCTCGTATGAGTATCTAGGTAGGTACGTGATAATGTGATGTACAAATATTATTATCTACATAAGTTTAGATTTCAGCTAAATACAGTACGAAATTTTAATATTGTTTCTTATAAATCGCTATCTCGTTTATTGTTCGGCCTTAGACAATTTTAATAGATTATTTTGACATTTTAGGTACGCAAAATTGAAAAGATTACTTTGATTTTATGTATTTTGTAATACTAAAAATTAAGCATTGCAATAATATTTATGTTGGCATGGCGATGTTTTCTGTGTAGGTACCCTATATATGCGTCATGATTTCAAATACGAAATTCGTGTGAACCCCTGGACGTTAGGCAAAATTCGTAACACTATTGAAAAATACTTTTTTTTTTACCGTAGAAAGCGTAGGCAAAATAAAAATCAAGTACCCAGGCCCGGCCCTACGCGGGCGCAATTGGAGCAGTAAGCCGAATTACCTAACACTTAATAATCGCCCTTTAGATTATTTTCCATAAAAACGGCGCTACACAAAAATACAAATATTATAGATTACAGTGATCACCTACCGATGGTGTCCATTGATTATGACAAAGGGCGCCAAAATTTTACTCGCACCAGGCGTAGTTTAGCACAGGGCCGGCCCTGCAAGTTTATAAAGATATTCGTAAGAATATATCCCAGATTACTGGGCTATTGCAATGAAGAAACACTAATTTTCACCAAGCGTAGTTTAGCACAGGGCCGCCCCTCTAAGTTTATAAAGATATTCGTAAGAATATATCCCAGATTACTGGGCTATTGCAATGAAGAAACACTAATTTTCGCCATTGATTGTGAATCTATCTATTTATATAAAGAAGAGATTTGATTTGTATACAAATCTACAGTTTTATTACGATATTGATGAAATTTTGCACTCTTGACCTTCAAAACAAAAGGAAGGTCTCTATCTACATTAGATTTCGATAACCCACCTCCTTTTCCCTTTTCTACCCCTTAGAGTAGAACTTTGTACCTACTTTATGAATTTTGCACATCGATTCAAAATAAGAGATAAATTAGTGTCTACATCTGATTTAGAGAACCTCCGCGTAAAGCCCGAGTAACGCCCGGGACTTCAGAAAACAGAAAACTCTGGCGTCGTGAAATTTGCATAGCATTTTCTTTTCGGAATTTCAAAACATCATTTTTATCGTTAGCTATGGAGCGTTAATATTTTCAAATAACTGTACAAAAATATGAAAATATATATTTTTCTATATTTGTTCAGGAAAAGCGTAGCAAAAAAAGTAATTTAATTATATAAATAATAAGAAAGTTTTCGATTAGATAAGTTTTAGGTAATGTACCAATGCGTAATAGACGTTGAAAAAATATATATTACGAAGACATACAGAAGTAGTTAAGAAAGTGTGACGTTCTTGTAAACATAATCCTGTCTTTCTCTATAAACGGTCAGATATTTCTACCAGTTACAAGTTTTAAACCGTAAGATCATTATTGTTGAGTAGGTACAACAGCTTGTCACGGATAACTTTACAGGCGGCCAGACGATGAATTAAACAGATACAGAACATGAATAGAACGTTCACAGAACTTGATAATTAACTTTGATATTTGAAGAATTGTTCAAATTCAAAAACAACCCGTCCTTAGTAATGTGTTTTTTTTTCTTTTTTATTTGGTACAATATTTTTTACATTTCAAAGTTTTCCAGTAATGTTGGCTTCACTGGGTGACTTGCCCGGGCTGAGGCCTTCATTTTTTAATTTGAAAATATAATCTACATAATACATTTAAAGAGAAAATAATACATTTAAAATATAATCTTGTGTGTTTGTGAGTGATGTGTGTTTATATTAGTTTTGTGTGTTACGTGTAGGTTTTATTTTTATTTTATGCTATGACATTTTGGTAAAATTGTCTTTTTTGTTCTTTAATCCATTTTGTAATTTTGTGTGTGAATTTATTTTTAGTTTCCTCAATTTTAATTTCAAGTTTTACACTGTTGAAAGCTTTTATACCATGGTATCGGTAGTGTCTTTGTCCAAAGCTTGAATTTACTGTCGGAGTTTTTATGTTTTCTTTGTACGCTTGTCTAACTGGTCTGTTCGCTCAGAACAGCATCCATTGCCCTGGTTTTCTCAACGGCTGAATACTGTGCTCCAGTATGGGCTAGAAGCGCCCACACTTCCATGGTAGACGTTCAGCTTAATGCCACAATGCGAACCATCAGCGGGACTTTAAAATCTACTCCTCTCCCTTGGCTCCCCGTACTTGCAAACATAACCCCGCCAAACATCAGGCGAGAAATTGCAACACTGAGGGAATACAAGAAGGCGCTGCAAAAAAGCGCAATACCTCTACACGAAGATGTCGTCTCCCACCCGGCATGCCGCTTGAAGTCCCGAAAGCCCTTCTGGGCCGAAGGAGAGAGGCTCCTCCGACTACCTCTCACCCCAGAAGATAGGTGGAAACTTGTGTGGCAAACGGCCAACGTGGGAAATGCCCATCTCATACAGGACCCCACCGAGAGACAGCCTGGGTTCTCACTGCCTCGCAAAACCTGGTCCGCCATCAATAGGTTAAGGTGCTCCCATAGCCGCTGTGCCCACATGATGCACAGATGGGGCCTTAAAGAGTCGGCGATGTGTGAATGTGGTGCGGTGCAGACTACCGAACATGTGGTCAACGAATGCCCGCTCCATTCATTCCCCGGCGGGATTGATGAGGTCCACATGGCGACGCCTGAGGCCCTAAAATGGCTCGCAGATCTAGATGTCCCCCTCTGACCCCCCACCATACGAAAGAAGAAGAAGAACTGGTCTGTTAGTGTTATTTTGTTTATGTTGAAATTTTTTTTGTCAAATATGTAGTTTAGTAGTGTTTTAACGTATAATTGGCGTATATCTAGTACGTCACAGCTGTTGAATATTTGGCCTGTATCAGTCAGTCTATGTTTTTTTAATATTATCTTTAAGATCGTTTTCTGTGCGGTTTCTATGTAATTGATAGTCGAGTTTGTTGCTCCTCCCCAAGCAATATTTCCATATTCTATTATTGATTGGAAAAGTGCAAAATATATTGTGTTCAATTGTTTTATTTTATATATGTTTAAAACGGAACCTTTAAAATAACGAACGCGTAGAATTCCCATCCTGGCGGCGCGACTTCAAATCACTGCATGCTAAGTCCTCCATCATTTCACAAGTAACATTTTCCACTTAATGTAAAAATGTTAAATACGTTATGACTTAAGGAACTTATATCCCACCGGGGCCTGCTCTGTGGAGATATTAATATTGAAAAATAAAATAAAATCGGTTCCTGCCCCCCCCCCTCTCCCATTACACCAACCCATTGTTGATATAAATGGGAAATACTATGAAAATTTAAAAATATATTGTTTCAGTAGATATAAGGATTGGTTGTTGCTTCCTGCTTTAAGGAAGATAATCAATAATTTCCTATAAACACAGTTTAGTACAATTTTAAATTATTTATTTGGTTATTGATTTAAATTGAATTATAAAAAATCTGTTTTTTTTTCATATGAATACCGCACAAGAGTCCCAACTGCTCCCCACTATCCGGACCTAGTGAGACTATGGCATTCCCAATTGGGGTGTGTTGTGTGTTGTGAACCGGGTATCTCATCAAAATTACAGTTCAACACACCTAAAAAAGTGATATAAAGTCATGAAAAGTAATGAAACATAAACTAAGTTAAATAGGTTATATAGGTTACTATTTAACCTAGTTTTTGTTTCATCGCTTTTAATGACTCTATATCACTTTTTAAAGCTGTTTTTAATTGTCATTTTGATGAAATATCATGGAACCGTTGTAGAGGAAGGCAAGAAGATGAGTAGGAAGAAGGTTGGGAAGCACCTGGCTATCCAAATCTGATCACCAAACACGGCATATAGCCATTCCAATCAACGTTTCGATTCTGAATGGTGATCTTTCAACAGGAGGACACAGAGAGTTTAAATACTGTGCATATGGCATAATACCACCCTGGAATTTTCCAAATAATATGCACAATTCACACACGCGGACATTCGAGCTGCGAGGATCTCATATAGCAATGATGGTATGTCTAGGAAAATTTACCTGGATCAAGAGAAAAAGCACAAAATCCATAGAAATTGTTAATTTTTAGCTTTGTAGTCGAAATTCTCGAGCCAATCTGGGGAAATTTTGAAATACTCTGGTAAATTTCTGGAACCCGAACCAAGCCGATCTGTCCGTCGCAAGAATACACGGGCGGATCTGTCCGCCTAGCAGATCCGTGTGTGAATTCTGCGTACAAAGGGATTTATTTTCACTGGTATCCCCAATGGTCCCCGTGGTAGAAGGGTAACGCTCTCGACTAGCAATCCGGAGATCGCGGGTTCAAATTCCGAAATGCGCAAGGAAATTTTAATCAATTCGTATTTTATTATAATTAATTAATTTTAAAAAAAATAACATATACAGGATTTTCCAATAAGAGGTGTTATTTTGATATTCAATCGTAAAAGATCAATGGCTTCGTTGCTTGTGTGGCACGTAGCGCCGTCTTGTTGAAAGTAAACGTTGTCCAGATCAATACCATCCAATTCCGGCCATAAAAAATCATTAATCATCTCTCAATAGCGCAATCCATTCACCGTAACTGTTGCTCCAGCCTCATTTTCGAAAAGTAAGGTCCAATCACTACGCCGGACCATAAACCGCACCAAACAGTCAGACGTTGAGGATAAAAAGGCTTTTCAATAATAACTCTTGGGTTTTCCGAGCCCCAGATGCGACAATTTTGCTTGTTGACGAAGCCACCGAGGTGGAAATGGGCCTCATCACTCAAGATGATTTGCATTTGATTCACTCAAGTGAATTTCAATGCGTTGTTAAAGCGTGTATCGTTCCATTTTTATTAATGGCGTAGTTTCTACTTGTCAAATGTTAAAAAATGACAGCTTTAAAAGTAACATATACCGAAATAGCGGGCTATTCAAAATAACACCTCTTATTGGAAAATCCTGTAGTATATTTGTGACACGTTCCTCAGTGGAAGATACTATCGGTATCGCTCTGGTGATGAGCACCATTCATCAGTAGAACAGTAGCTTTAAAAGGCTGCAGCCGTGTTTAGTGACCAGATCTGGATAGCCAGGTACTTCCCACATTCATCTTCCCCTTCTCCATCCCCTCCATATTCTCCAGCCTCACAAAATACCCCAATTATTGTGGATGCCTCACTAGCTTCAGACTGTTGGGATCAGTTTGGACGCTTGTACGGTATTCATGCTTAAAATCTATGATGGCGATGTCATCGACTGCATTTTATCCTTGTCAAGCTGTATATACCTAACAATAAGATGACTACATAATATTATAATATACAGGTAATAAAACTACGCTAGACCAGGCCATTGTGATTCCGTTTTGTTGCTTATGAATATTCAGAAACTAGCTGCTTTATAACGTAACGTTATTTCTTATATCGCTGTTTATATTCATTGCATCACGGAGCAGTGCACTACGATTCGATTAAAATACAATATTAGCGCGAAACGTGTTGAAAATAAACTCGCAAAATTAAAATTAAAATATTTATGTAGTATAAACTTGTACGTCACTTTTGTTTTCGGTAATGATTAAATGCAAATCTTGAGAGCGGAAATAAATCCACTTTCCTACATCCGATCGAGCTGAAACTCGACAGATAAACTCGTTGTTGATGACAATATATTCTATCAACTTTTGGTCGCAATCACATACACATACGTGGACATATACGCATTTCTCTGAAATCGGATGACATTACAGCATTTGATACATGAAATAAATATCGATCAGAGCACGATACGATATAACATGAGACTATGGCATCCTAAATTGGGGTATGTTGTGCGGCTGAAGGTAGTGGGGAGGAGAAGGAGATGGGGAAGAGGAATGTGGAGAAGTACCTGGCTATTCAAATCTGGTCATCGAATACGCCTAAAGCCATTTCAAGGTGTTCCTACACCAGGGCGATACTGAGAGTATCTTCCACAATATTATTAACCACTCAAATTTCTTACATTTTCTTACTTAGGAGAATAGAATACAGAAAACGTCGTTTATAAAACATATATAAAATTCATTCATTCTTTGAGGTTTTGGTATTATAAATCCATATACGCAATTAAAAATATTAGGATTTTCAACTCAAACGAAGAAATAGTGTTTAATGTCGCTTACCGATGTTTTGAATCGTTAAACTGTACTTACTACTTTATACGAAACTAAAAAACATTTTTAACAGACAAAGGTATTGCAAAAGTTACTCTCACTTCACTTTTTTTGTTTAAGGCGTGTAATATTTTGTAATATTTTGTGTCGTGTAATATTTTGAATCGAGCCGCTATAAATAACACACCTTACGTAGATGGCGATAAGGCTTAAATTCCCACTTCACACCATCCACCTGTTTTGATTTATGCAAGACAAAAACATGGCCAAAAAGTTCCTTTTATTTTATTTTGTGGATGTTCAGGCATAAATATTTATATGTTTTTAGATCATTTTCTAAATAACTTTATTTGCCACATTATACAATAAAACCATAACCGAAAATGGGTTCGTAAGTAGGAGATTTTGAACTTTAAAGCAGTTTTCATAGGCATTATTTTTTTCTGGGCTTATAAAAAGACTTATCTAAAAAATACTCAATTGTTTCAAAGGCCAGGATGTATTCGACTCGCAGTATTTAATTAAAACATCTGAAACAGTTCTAAGCCACCAAATTTTCAAACCAAAAACACATGATTTTAAATTACTAGGTAGTACATCGCCTTACCTAATGTAAAAGTTTTTTTTAATTTGCAAAACTTGACAAATAGGTATATTTTAAATGTCAGCATCAACATTTATGATTCAAATAATTATTCTTAATTTTTCAATTGATAGAAAGCGCGATATTCACTTTTTCTAACACTATTTAAATCATATTTCTCACCGTAATACAAAATGAGATAGCATAACTTTTATGAGACCGTTCCAGAATAGGGGATATTTCTCCCAAAAAGGCTAAGAATCTCCAAAAATTGCACCAGGGGTTAAGCCGCATTTCGAATTTCTAACGATTAATAACGGTGACCGGAAAAATCATCAAAATGATAATTCATCACATCTTTAAACATTTATACAAAGTCATGGAAAGTGATGAAACAAAAGCTTTATTAACTGGGTTAAGTAGGTTAGGTTAGGTTAGGTTAGCTTTAATTTTTTTTTCATCGTTTCTAATGACTTTATATCACTTTTTAAAGGTGTGTTGAATTGTCACTGCGGTGAGTTATCATGGAACCATTAATAACATATTTCTCTTTAATACTTAACTAACTTAAGTTTTTGAGTTCATAAAAAAGTTAAAAGTTAGTTTTGAAGATAATATCTATAAATTTGTAAAGCCGATACGATAATTTTATAAAATTCCCTCAATAGAAAAACATCGTAAAGTAAGCTCCGAAAATTATTAAAAACAAGTTTTGTTCTGTTATTTATTATATTATAGATGTGAAAAAATCAATGTATCTTTAAATGCCACTTAAGCATATGTCGATAGATTTTTGCTCTATTTCAAACGTGTCGTGTTTTATTAAATATTTTCACCATTTTCGCTTAATTATTATCGTTTTTTAATATCATTTACATATCCCCCTTTCAAACCATATTTGAACGCATACTACGGAGCCTTGTGCGTGCACGCTATGACGTGAACAACATAAAGTTAGGTATTTTTGTTATCGGACAGCCTAGAACGCGGAACACAATTTCTCTCACGGAAGAAAATGAAATAAATTATAAACATTGTATTTCATGTTCTCACATGGTTCTGATGTAACATTATTACCTACTTGAAGTGTGTGTGCACGATGTTCCAAAAACACGTATCTTATACTAAATTTATACAATAAACTCTCTCCCGAGGTAAGAAAATACGAAATGTCGAAAAATTACTTATAACCCGACCCGAGAACCCGATATCGGAATGCACTGAATGGCTATTACAACTAAACTCAACATTCTGGTCTAGCGAGGAATGAATTCAAGGAAAACAATTCAATGGCGGCTTCAATACACATATTAAACGATGTTGTATTTACAATTACCAGACAAAATATAGGGTTTTTCAATAAGAGGTGTTATTTTGAATAGCCCGCTATTTCGGTAGATGTTACTTTTGAAGCTGTCATTTTTTGACATTTGACAAGTAGAAACTACGATATTAATAAAAATGAAACAATACATCCTTCAACAACGCATTAAAATTCACTTGAGTGAATCAAATGCAAATCTTCTTGAGTGATGAGGCCCATTTCCACCTCGGTGGCTTCGTCAACAAGCAAAATTGTCGCATCTGGGGCTCGGAAAACCCAAGAGTTATTGTTGAAAAGCCTCTCTATCTTCAACGTGTGACTGTTTGGTGCGGTTTATGGTACAGCAGAGTCATTGGACCTTACTTTTTCTAAAATGAGGCTGGAGCAACAGTTACGGCGAATGGATCGCTATCGAGAGATGATTAATGATTTTTTATGGCCGGAATTGGATGGTATTGATCTGAACAACGTTTAATTTCAACAAAACGGCGCTACATGCCACACAAGCAACGAGACCATTTATCTTTTACGATTGAATATCAAAATAACACCTCTTATTGGAAAATAAACGCGCGTATTTTCTTAATTGCAACAACATTTGTATATGGTTGGGTTTTGTCTTCGAGACCCATCTTCACTTCTTTCTCTCCTCAAAAAGACCTTCCACAATTCATTCCAAAAAATTACATAGGCCATGAGGGAAATTTCTTCCCGATTGCCTCCTCTGTGGAGTTAATGTGAAAAAGGTAGGTAAAGTCATATTTTAAAAGTTATTATTATTATTATTTCATACTTTGATTGTCGCATGTGACATGTGACTTGCGTCAAATAGAAAATGTCAGGGGAAATAGACAAACGACAGTCGTGGTTTCTTGCTATAATCGTGACAGCATTATTACGTTAAATTATATTATCACATCATGGCACGCAGCGAAATAGGGGACAAGCGGCTAACCACCGCGTAGCACATAGCATCACGTGTCTCTTGCCTACGTGAAGTTGGCAACTCACAATAATCTTAGAACAAAACATAATATTGTGTTTCTCTGTGCCGCCATAATATTATATTATTCTTTGTAGTGGTTAAGTCGTGTGCATTGTCACAATTCCACTGCGCAGAAACGGGAGGTCTGTTTAATAGATTCCCCTATCTCAACAAGCGGGTATGCTGTGCTTGTTCTTTCCGGTATTACAATGGAAGATGTTCCTAGGAGCTAGCGTCGTTGATCCCTTAGGCACCGGTGCATAGTCGGGAGTTGACATTTGTCGCACGAGAACGGGTCGCTTCTACGACTTCTTCTTGAGTTAGCGCCAAACCTTTGTCGGGTGAGAACAGGTCATTTCTACGACTCGTTATTAAGTTAAACAGCACGGATGTGGAACGCTTTGACGGCCTTAGTGTTTCCTCCCTCTACAACATATGGCATAGGCCATGAGAGAAATTATTTTCCCCAGTGCCTCCTGTGTGGAGTTAATGTAAAAAAATAGAAAATTATAAACATACTTTTTGAACGTGAAGTCTACAATTTACATAACTACTAGTATAATAGTAAGGTGGTAAGAACCTCTACTCCATTCTTACAAATTATGTAATAGTGGTTAAAAAGGAGTTCTCAGTTGCAAAGTAATGCAATGTGTGATAAAAACCTGATGCACATTTTGAAACATAGATTTTCAGTATCTATCTAAAAGTCGTATTATTTCTGGGTAAGGTTACAGCAATTCTAGGTTGGTACCTGATAAATTTTATTTAAAAAGTTATTCAACTTTGTTCCAAATTTAAAAGTGAGTTTCCCGCTCATTTGTCATACGCTAGATGCTGACACTCTCCTGTCAAAATGTTAAATAAAAATTAATGGATAACATATTAATATTATTTCCAACTGTAAAGTCTGCAGAAAAATAGACGTACTAGATTCTGACTTGAAATAATCTCACCAGAATAAATTATATTAATACTAAAAATAGTCGTAATAGTGAAGCTTCATTGCATCCTTCAATTTCAGTTAAAACCATTTATATTTTCTAATGTTACCTCATCCTAGCATTATGTTTAAATAAGACTATTTTAGTTGGGGGGTTTGAGTCGCACAAGTACAAAATAGGTTTTTAGGGTTTAGTTTGGGTTATTTTAATAATTTATGCGTATTTCCTAACCTAAAAACTTAACCTTGAAAAAATGGAAATTTAATGCATCTTTTACCATTTCCCACCACATAAATAGTTAATTCTTGTACTAATTAAGTTGAAACCAAGTGTTATTTATATATTGTGTGCGTACTAAGCGTGCAGCGGAATTCGACAAGTTTATCAAATCCTTTACCAAGAGCTAGTTCAATTCGTTGGCGTAGAAATACTTGAAATAATATAAATATTTCACCATGAATTAATTTACACTCTTTTGTTGTGCCATTATAATTTTTTTTAACTCTAACAAAATTATAACCTAAAACTTTCAGTAACAAATAAAAAACATTGGCAAAAGCTCTTCTTAAAATTGTATTTTCTTAGCAGCTTTATTGACCACTGAAAAGATATTTCTTTTGAACTCTCTAAATTCTGTATATCTTTCTTAATGTATCCATGAAATATTTGTAATTAAATAACAAAAAAATTATGTGGACTAGTTTTGCTCTCGCGAATATAATTGAAATCCGCCAAATTACTACTAACATTTTTCCAAAGAAATAATTCGTAATAATAGTTTCTTTTTCAATAATTTTACTGCCGAATCCCTTTTTGTGTCGTCATTTTAATTGAATGAAAAAAACATACATTGTTTATGTCACTTTAACAGTCAATTAAATATTATTAATAACCAAATTTTTATTTTAAATAGCCATCTCTTAAATTTATTTTCACATTAATATCTGCATTCATTTTTTTTGTTATTTAGACATCTTGGTTGCTTCTTGATTCTGTTGTTTTCATTTTTAATTTATATAAGTTGTTTATAGAAATGCAATAGTTATTTCATAATAATTTTTGTAATAGTAACTAATTAAGCACCGCTTATTGTGATGTGTTTGTCTACGTACGCAATTATTTGTCTATGGTTATTTGTATATTCATACGTACTAATTTTCAGTATGCGTTGTATCCTGATGAAGCAACCATTGGTTTTGAAACATGTTTGTATTTTTTTAAAATTGTGGTTTAAAGTTTGTTATTTTAATTCATATCACCTAATAATAGCTTTATCAAAATATTATTAATTCTGTGCTACACTTTTTGATGATTCTTTGCCTTACACCTCTTTCCTACATTATTTAAATAACATTTAGTTTCACGATAGTAAAATAAATTATGTTAAGCAAGTAGGCTTTAACTCGTATTAAGTTAGCAACTGTGTTGTTTGGAGGTGTTAGAAAGCAAGATTACCATAAAACTAGCCAGTTACCGATAACTGGAATATTATTGATCGCTTTATCGAATGCAGGCGCCTCATTAAATATTAACTAGCTTATTATATCGTGTGTAGAAATCAGCCACGCCACCGTTTAACGGGAATAAAAAAATAATATACCTAAATAAATCTCAAAACATTAATCAAAACGTCTGATTACGAAACACTTACTTAATAATTATTATTTAATTATTTATTTATTTATGCCATTGGGGCTTTCACTTAAACAAGAAGAAATAAATTAAATTACTTAGTGCATTCAAATTTATAAATAAATAGTAATATTTTTATTCTCAGCCACATTATTGGCAGTATGGCAACAATCTTTAAATAGTATAAAATCAATGTCGCTGTCCGCGTCTGTCTGTTTGTGCGCTTAGTTCTTCCAAACTACGCAAAGGATTTTGATAGGGTTCTCACTATAATTTAGAGAATTTGTTCCAAAAGGATTATGTATATTATAAAAGCACATTATATTTATAGAAAGTCGAGAAAAGTCGAACAACGCCAGGTACAAGTCAGTTGGTAGAATATAAAAATAAGACATGATCAGAATGAATCAACGTAATTAATTACACATCTGCCCTGATAATAGCCACTGTAATTCTTTCCGAAACGCTGTACGAAACGACATACTACCCCAAAAATAAACCACTAATTTATTTATAAAACTAACTGGTACAGAAACATTGAACGATTTATTTCCATTGTTCGAACGATGGATAGGTGCGTAGAGATTTCAACGAAAAGTGTTTGAACAGTTGTACAAACAATCTGGAGAAAATCTAAAGTAATGATTTATTAAATTTTCAGGAAAATATTGACTTTCTCAGATTATCTTCAAAGCAACCATTCAATTGAAAATTGTTAAAATTATGTAAGATGGCTCATGGGAAGATGCATGTGATAAAATGCTCCTAAAATATACAGTGCATTGAAAACCGATATAAAGTCAAATAATTCTATATCAATTTTTTACTATTCGTGTTCAATGTTGGGAGCTTTCTTTAAAGAATATACGAGTTCCTAACACTGTTTAAAAAAAGTTTTCATTCCATCGTTCCATCATTTAATTTTTTTTATATCACTAAATTCAAATGTGACAATGTGACCGTAAATAGGTATATTTCTTGATGAGTACGTACCATAGATTTCTAGAGATGTACGAACCATGATTAATATTTCTAGATAAGTGTGTACCATGATTGACCTGTGTTAAGGGAAAAAAAATTGGTATAAAAGTATTTTAATCTTATTTAATATTTAGATTTTCATTTCTATTTTCTTCTAGTGTCTTTATATCAATCAGTTTAATCTTTAATTTTTTTTCTAATATGGTTTCTATAATAATATGTATTTTTTAATTTTTGTTTTACCATAAGTTGTCATTTTTTCTTACGTTTTATTATTTTTTGTACAAAATATTATTTTGTTTTTCTTACATAAATCTTGTACGACTACCATAATACGGGCATGAGCCTAGTATGGTAGTTAAGAGAATCACCAAAATTGTAATTAAAAAAATATTATAATAAAAATTAAAAAAAAAAAAAATCAACGGTCGAATTCCATGTTTTTTGATTAATATTCTTTGTGATAGGGTTATTAGGTACTATTAATTTGAAGGTTATAGCTTTTTTGTTTGATTTAATATTTTTTATTCTCAAATTAACATTTTTTTAAATAATTATTAATTTCTAACAATTTAAATATGAAAAGATAAGGAACACAAAAAATGTTAGTACTTGACACCATGTGTGTACCAAAACGGTGTACAAAACCCTCTGGCATATATGCATAGAATATCTTTCTACCGCCTCCATTGTAACCCAGAGGAGTTGTGGGATAGCGACCACAACGAAAATAAGCGCCATTGAATACACAGGTAAAATGGTGTTAAAATTGCTTTCCTTTGTTAGGTTACTTTTTACTACGAATCGTAAACATTTGAAAATTGAAAAGTCTACGTCCGAACGCAAATGCTGCCGCTGTTGTGTTTTCGTGCCGGCAGGCGGCGCTCCCCACTAAAAGGCCCCCTCCATAGCCAGGCTGGCTGCCGCCCAAGTGGCTATAATTGGAGATAGCCGTTGCGCGCCATTATTTATAGCAGCGGGCAGTGGCCTTCCCTGACTCGCTGGCCAGCCGCACTTGACCTAGTGCATCGCGAGGGGGAGAAGGTGACTAGCACTAGCCTCTCCTCACTCCTCTCCTAACAACACTGCACTGATAACAAATAACACTTACCACACAGACAAAAGGGGGAATGTAGAAGACCACACAGATGGAGAGCTTTGTCTCAAAGCTGTGCGATCTGTCTCGTCAAATATACATTAAATTTCTTCGCACATTTTCTCACGACAGACAAAAGAAATGTAAAATACCCCACAGACGAAGAGCTTTATTCTCCTTACGTCCAGTACTAATCAACGCTACTTTTCAGTACTAATCAACGCTACTTTTCAGTACTAATCAACGCAACAATTTGAATAAGGTATTATAAAGACCATCCTAAAAGCTCCTTTAACTATGCGAACAAAATAAATCTTCAATTCATTTGCAATACCAAACATTCCAAATATGCATGTTTCGATCAAACATTTGTAAAAAATGAAAAAAAAAAACACACTTTCCAAACACAAGAGCTAACAAGAATGACATTATGGTAATAGACAAATTTAAAAATGCTTACGGACAATGAACAAAAAATACCCAACTAAGCTTAAAAACGTCATAGGATCTGAAAAAAGTAGTATTTGAATAAAACCTAGTCCACCTCACCACAGGAACGCCTAGTGAGTAATTAAGAAAAACGTTACAAACTATTTTGTTTTGTAATATAAAAAAAAATGCTTTGTATTACAACTGGACTTCAGAATGAACTCAACAAAGATTACCATTTGTATTTAACTAGAATCATATATTATGCTAGGTGATAGGTATAAAGAATATAAGTAAAAAATAAGGTTTATTTAATTTTTTCAATCTCTGGGACGATATCTTCACGTGGTACCAAAATAAAAAAATATATATCACATTTTATAAATTCTAAATCGCTCTCCTGAAAGGTTGTTATTTTGACTTCTATTATTTGTGCTATAGATATGTAAGTAACACATAAACAAAGCTTTTTCAACAATCCATTATTGATGACATTTTTTTATTATTGAATAAACCTGCAATTTCAGTAAATCAGAAAAGAGATTTGTGTTAAAATTGCATCTGATGTTTAGAATTTACCATGAACTCGTCGAACAAACTTCAAAAAGAATCCCATTAAAAGAAACATTGCTTTTCCCATTAAGGCCCCGTAGTAATCGTTCAAAGAAGGTTTGAAAGAGAGATATTTAAATACGAATGTTAGAGGGAGGGTGCTAATATAAAAAAAAACGATAATATTTAAGCGAAAATGTTGAAATTATTTAATAAAACACGATTCGTTTGAAGTAGAGCAAAAATCTCTCGACAAATGCTTTAGTTGCATTTAAAGACACACTGTAAATTTTTGCATGCTTATAACATATTAAATAACAGAACAAAACGTATTTTAAATAATTTTCGGAGCTTACTTTGCGATTTTTTTCTATCGAGGGAATTTCATAAAATTAACGTTTCGGCATTACAAATGTATGGATATTATCTTAAAAAATAACATTTTTTTGTAACTTAAAAACTTAAAGAGTTGGCAAGAAACTTGTAGTAAGTCGGTAGAAATTGTTTATGCGGGGGCTTCATCTCGATTCTTGATGCAATTCAGTTTTTTCAGTGATTCGTGTTGAGTTTTAACTAAGGGGGACACTTGGCGCGCCCTTTTTCATTAAAAATTCAAATTAGTATTAGACCCCAAAATTCTTGACTAAACTGAATAATTTTTTAAAATCAAATGGCGTTTCAAATATCTAGTACGGGTATGTGCTACTTTATTTATTTGTGTTACAAATTATAAAATAATAATATTTTAGTCGAGCTCTACATTGAAAGCGTTTCATTCGTGCTGACATAAAAGTGTAGGTAAGTAAACGTACTGGATTTTTCCCACATATAATTTTTTTAAATATTTAAACTAGGTACCTACCTACCATGGAACTAATTCTATGGTACCTATCTAGATGATTCAGTTAAAACTTTTCAAAAATCGAACTACCTTAAACAAACTATGGTTTTACATGAAACGTCAGATTTCCTGACAGAAATCCGGCTGACAAATTAATATCACGATTATTTTCACATTTGAAGGCAAAAAATTCAATAATATTATAATGTCGCTGCCATTTGGACCACCCGTATCAGGTATATCTCCACTCGTAAAGATTGGAAGGTATATTTTCCTATTTTTGGGAATAAAAAAAGGCATTGTAGGACAGAAATATTACATGAAGCGAGCGGATCATGATCGTGAAGTGGCAGCGGAAATGAAAATTAAACGAGACATTCGAATCAAAGAAGAAAAAAGACTAAACGCCATTTACGAGGCAAAACAATTAAAGAAGCTTGAAGCTGGTACTCTCTTCGATGAACTTTAAAACGTTGATATACCCTTAAATTAAAATAATTTTGATCTTTCATGGAATAAAAAATGCTTCGATTGTTAATTGTTTCTTTTTAATTGAATATTTTGTTCTGCTTCGGGTGAAATGCAGATCACGCCAAACTCTGGGAATTGAATAAAAATGCACTTTCTAGATGAGAAAAGTGTGTAGAAACTCATTAAAAAAAGAATTAAGGCGCGGAAGAATAAATTGAGGGAGATACAGCCGATCAAAGTTTAATAAAATTGCACTTCGCGATCTGAGGGTAAAATTCGGTTTATGGGAGTATAACCGAAATTGAACTTGATTTAGACTAATTTAGGGCTGGGGAATCCGAATCTGAAAGAATTAGGTGGGGAGTGTTCACTGCTTCTAGTTTAAAAATAAGTTTATCAAAAATACTTTTGGAATGTAAAGTTTTCCCGTAATATAATGAATTACGGTACATGTTAACATGGACTTCACCTAACATAACTTTATATAATGATTCCGAAAAAAAACCGTTTTCTCGAACTAATCTTAGCTCGATAAAAGTGCCGGAAATATCTCAAAGATGAACTGTTTCAATTTACGAAACTATAATTTCACGAGTTAAAGGGGTTAGGTTATGATAAATTGATAATTTGAAGTTAAAACAGTTAAAATATATTTGTCACAAAAAAATGATGTTACGAATTCTCGATAGAATACCTCCAAATTTTCTGACTTGGCAGTATGCTAGACTAGCGTCTCCAAGATGCACGAGGTTCTGCGGGTTGGTTTTCTTTCATACATTTTAATGGATTGTTTTTGAAATATTTTCTTTATCTTGTGTTAATAAATTAAATGCATCGAAAATATATAAATTTAGGTAATCTACATAACTACAAACGACCTCACTGCAATCTTGCACACACGTAAATAATATTAAAGCCGCTATTAGGTAGAAAGTTAGTTATAAACCTACCACTGCCACCGATATTATAAATTCAATTATTTTCCGCCATTCTCTGAAAGGAGTGAAATATGCCACACTAGCGCCTCTAGCGGCCAGCGCTGACAGTCAATATAAGTAAATACTGCCAATATTAATTTACTGGGCATATTCTACTATATTTTGGTTTTGTATGCTTGTCTTTCTTTCACGTTGCAACGGGGCGCCCGATCGACGTGATTTTGCATAGATATACCTAGTTGAAAGACTGGGAAGTGACATAGGCTACTTTTCATCCCGGATAACCATTTAATTCCCGTGGGAAATATCTTTTTACAGAAATTTCTCCTTATAAATATTCTAGGATATTTGTGGATAGTCATTTTAAAAAAGCGCCCTAGGTAGCACCATTAAAAATGTGTGTTTCTTAAATATATTTTCACACTATGACTACAGATTACATAACATACAATTTGACAATGAAATAAAGTGATTTTAATTTGTTTTGAAGGGCGGACAGAAAACATGCTCGATACCTACCTACTCACACCCTCTAATATTGATGTAGATATGTATTCAAAAGAATTAAAGAGACCTTGCGATAGACACAAAATGGAGAGCAGCTGGGCAGCTAAAACATCCCGATGATATAAAGGCACCCGCGCCCATTAATACCCGCATGTCGCGTCGTCAGATCGGCAGCGATCCAAATAAAATATCTGCGTTTGTTTCAATATCCGCCGTGTTTCTAGCCACCAGTCTACAAGGTTACACAGGAATTCTTGGCTTTGTCCAATGTGGAATTGTAAACATCACTTTAGATATTTCATAATTAATTCATAAAGAAGTGGAGACGATAATTAAACGTGTTTGGGTTATTTTATCTACGGACCAAACCGATAAGAAGACGTGTGACGTCTGAATGTTTCATAAGAAATAAAAAAAAAATTGTACAATTCAATTCATTGGATACTGCTGTTTCGGAGAATTTGAACACTTCATCAAATTTCATTGTTCATTTTCAAGTTCTGTGAAAGATTTTTTCAAGTTCTGTTTTTATTACAGTTCTTTCAAGCAAATAGCCTATAATGATATAATAACAGAACTTGAATAGACTTTCACAGAACCCGAAAATGAACGTTGAAATTTGATGAATTGTTCAAATTTTCCGAAACAACCCGCCCTTAACATTGAGTGCTAACAGTACGTAAATATTGTTGGATTCCTATAGGCTAATATTTCATATTAGAGATTAGAGACCTACCATGAAATATTTAGATTCTCCTTTAATTTCAACAATTCGATGTGTAGTCGTGGCGCAATTGGAATGTGTATCCACTATATTTATTTACCGGCAATAATTATTAAAATTAATGTCAAACACGTGCCCGACATTATTTGTATATGGTTGACATGTTTACGACTCGTTTTGTACCCAACATATCGGCTGTTGAACAACTAGTCGGCGTTTAATATATGCATATGATTTGAGAATTTCACGGCCAAAAGTATTATCGTGATTATTTTTTAGGTTATTATGCCGTGTTGCACTTTTTCCTTCTTTAGACAACGTTTCGGACAGTGTTACAGTGTCAATCTTCAGGGCAGGTGTGATGGACATTTTATCGCTGTCCGAAACGTTGGCTAAAGAAGGAGGAAGCGCAACACGACATAATAACACAAAAATAATCACCATCATGGCCGACTTTTGTTTTGACATCTGGGTTTATTGAAGACCCGCAGCTTCACTCATTCCTTTCCTTTTTTCCTTCCCAATGTGGTAAAAAGCATTGAATATTAAACATGCGCACCAAATATGTAATAAATAAACAATAATACAAACAAATGGGAACAAATCAAATAATGTAATGGTCTATTAACTCTAATGTAACGCATTTTCTCAGTTCTATACAAGTTCATAGACTTGAATGACTTCAATATTTGAGATTTCCTATTCCCGTATAGATTTCCCATACAATTATAACCATCTCCCTTAACTTTAACGGCACATAGCACTCTTTTTAGGGTGAATTGCCTAATACAAAAAAAAAAACAGTTAAAATTTCTTTCATAAGGAAGTTAACATTTCATGTCCTAAGAAGCACAAAACTAGGATCAATACAACATAAAAATTATTTAAAAAATGCCCTTCGTAGGTACCTACTTACTGCAATCGTTTAAAATGTTTTAAATGGCAACACCAAGATGGTTTATAGGAAAACGACATAAGTCTAGTAACCAAAGAGTGTTCAGATTATTTGAATGCGAAGAATAAATTTCAAAGACAAAGTGAATATGTCGGTGCCATAGTAATAAAAGTTTTCAGTTCCTATAGATTCAATTTCTACAGTTTATTGGCAAACTGTAAATTGATAGTATTTTTTTTACTTATTTGACTGAGAAAGAACATTCAAGTATCCTATCCCATTGTTAATACAGTTTTATAACTTATAACCATTCAAAGCACTACATATTACTAGCCTAATTAAATATAATTACACTACAAAACAATGTAATTAATTTCAATTTATGCGGTGCCAAGTGACTCGGACAATGAAAGGAAAACGCGGAATTTTGGACGAACGACTTCTGGTGGGCATCTTTCTAAGGTCAAACATAAATAACTATTAAAAGCGTCCCAATCTTATTAATATCAATCGCAGTCAAGTGAGTAACAGATCGTTTACGCTCCTTTCCAAAACAAACATACAATTTTCATATTTTGACAGATGTACGAGGGATGATTACATAAAAACTTGACGTTCATTGCACACATTAATAATATAACTAATAAGGTCTTAAAGAAGCTTGGCTTCCTTTGCAGAACTTTAATTGATTTTAGTATTGTATAAGAAGGCTCTATATTTCATTAATTACAAGTCGAGTGGAATACAAGTCAACTATTTTGAACACATTTTTAAAAAAGTTCACTCTAGCAACATAGTAGAGTTCAGCACAAATTCCGTAGGTAACCAAATTTTAAGCTCAATATTCCAAATTAATACATTAATTATGTAAGTTTGATGAATCAGTTGCTTTTAATGACGCTGTCTAATAAGAGAATTACGTAAGACCGGGTTGTATCACATAGAGTCCTTAACAACTTAATTAACAGCCCTGACATTGTCGCCACCATTAAATTCCATGTACCCACTAGGAACACAAGATACAATTTAAAGTTCTTCTGCAACCTCTTATCAAATATCAGATACCCTATGTACTAACTTACTAATAGGATGCATGATCTGGGCAACAAGTTTAGGAGTACCATTGATATATTTAATGACACCATTTATAGAATTAAGCGTAATCTATAAGAGCACTTTGTTTAATCCTATAAATTATAGTAGCATTGGTAATGTATTTCTAGTGATTTGTATTATATGTAGTATTGTTTTAGTTTCAATTTTGTTTTATTTTACTGTTTCATGTTTTGCTAATATTGTTTCATATTCAGTTTATCAGTTTAACGTTATTTCATGCTTTAACAACTTTGTGTGTAATTTTAGAGATCTCACTATTACTATCTGTTTTTGAATGGAAATTCAATTCTTTGTGGTGAACCAGTAGGCACGGCGTTAATTTACATTAAAAATAAGACCAAAGCTCAGTACTTGCAGTTCTTATCTGCGCAGCGAAACATTGCTAATAATTGCTATTAGCAATGTTCGATATTTTGGATATAAACCAAATAAGATGATCCATAAACAAATTAGATAGGTGTTAAAAACGGGATTGCAGGCTTCATGAATGAATTAACAGGTTTCCTGATTACTTACATACTAAATTACGAATATATTATCATGATGCCGGAACACGTGCTTATCAAAATCCGAATATTTTTGAATTATAACGATAATTATTTGTATTGTAATGATATATTTTTTTAAGGCAAACCAACAAAATATTTAAAAAATCGTATTTTTGTAAGAAAATGCTATAACTTGTGGTAGTTTAGAAGGTACTCTCATTATCGCCCGTGCGAGATTCAAAATCTAAGCATAGCTTGAAATGGCTTTAGCTAAGTTTGGTGACCGGATCTAACCCTTTTCTTCAATCTTACTACATCCCGATGGTGTGAAGAGTTCTTGTATATAGTCTGCCCAACTGAAATGAATTCAGCATCGAGTCAGACATCAAAAATACAAATTTTGGTTGGTTGTGCGAATGTCCTGCGTAACTCTGGAATTCAGTTCAGTTTAAGTGACATTTTTAAAATTGGATTTATTTGAAGAATTAAGATAAGCGATAAAATAGGTACCTACCTATCATATGATATTTAAAAAAATAATAATTTGAACTTTTCAAATTTAGAATCGATTCAACTTGAATTCAGATGTTCCAGTGATTTTTCACGGGTGCTAGTACCTACGTACTTATATTACGTTTGCCTGTCTATATTTAATTGTCTGTACTTATTATCATGTTAGGAAAGATCTGAAAAGTTTTTGAACTTTAAACGCGTGTGTCGCCCTTCTATAAATATAGAGGATATTTCCATCCATATAAATAAATTGATCGTCCTCGAAGTTCGAGGCCGTGTCGGGGCGCCATCTTTAATCTTCTACCAGTTATTATTTCATCTCCCATAGTCGAGTTTAGTTTCCCGCAGTTTCCGACTCGGGCGCTCCCAGCGGCTATTTCAGACACCACTTTTCGGGCCCCCGCAAATTCTGCAACGAACATCTCGCAAATAATATTATATCGCCAGCGGTGGTTTCTATTTTTTTATTGTTACATCTGATCCGAACATGTTGGGATCAACAAGTACTAAGTGTCAAAAGAGCGATGAGAGACTGCGTTCAAAAATTGGCAAAATTACGGCATCTCACGTCTTTCGCAAATAACGTCATAGTGTTTGAAGGTTTGAACATTATCGTGAGAAAAACATATTATAATAAACGTGTAGCTCCTCTACTTCTGCTGCTAGGAGAGTGAATACTTCGTTAGTTTTCTGTGAATCGTCACAGACTGAAAAATAATATCTTCTGTGAATCTCTATGGTTCTTAAGAATATTCTGTGGTTTTTAAGAATATTTTTCTTAATTTATTATATTTTAGTGGATACGTTTAAGATGCGTTACAAATAATTGGTAGCTAGCTAGTAATAAAATGACAATACGATAAGTTTACTTTGAGTGGTGAAAAACAAACGATTTTTCAAAAATATTTTAAAGGTTAACTTTACTTTTCACATCTCTCTTACAACTTATATCCGTATAGCCAACAATACCTATTTATCCCTTAGTACACGTAGAAAAATGAGTCCTGCTAATTTATTATAAATATCTTCATTTTTTGGTAATCGAGTTTAAAACGGGAATGCAAGCCGTTTTCTGATAAAATTTAACCCTTAAATGCATGATTTATTTATTTTTCTGGAAAAAAATATATTTTGTAGATATTTACATGCATATGCAAGGAAATATAAAGAATTTAATTTTTTTGTAATTTTTTAATGATATTTGATTAAAAAAAATTGTTGCAGGTTTACAACACCATGTATTTAATAAAAAATAATATGAATAATTTACGTGTGAAAAAAAAATAAAAAACCTAAAAAAATTTCTCAAAACTAATAAGTGCACCGGAAAAATACGAGTTATTACATATAAGTATTGTATTATTGTATCTACTTACCTAAGAAAATCAAAATAATAACAGCAAAATAAAACTGTAATTCTAACATCCAACCAATTTTCGAGAATCTTCACTTTGTTAAAGAAAAAGTGACATTTGAAATTCGCGAAAGAAAAAAAAGGTGATGCCACTCGATAAAATATATTACCGTGAACTTGATAATTCTAAAACGCCATGCATTAAGTATACACCAAAGAGTTAAAGGTGGTTTGAACGGTATGTTGCAGTTTTGCAACAGTATGCATTTAAGGGTTAAGTAAATTCCTAATATATAGGAACACATATTCATGCATCTGCATTACATTACATACTAAAAGTTTATTAGGAAACCTTAATAGTTTTTCATTATTTAAGGGCTTGCAATCCCGTTTTTAACCGGAATACGAATAATTTGAAGAGATTCTTAGTAAATTTGTAATTTTTTTGTATAATAAATGTGTTTTAAATTTTACGCAACTGATAAACAACTATTTATCATATATTAATGGTTGTTTATCAGCTGTGTAAAATTTAAAACACGTTTGTAGTAATAAGGCACTTATATTAGTGTTTTCTTATCGAGCTTGGTTAATTTGGTGACATAAAATAAATCTTGTAAAACCATCACAAGAAGAAAACTTTCAGAAAAAAATTGCAATTTTATTAAATATCTTGTATTTTTTGTATTAAAAAAAAAAAAAATTTAAAAACGGGACTGCAGGCGTTTACCGAATGAATTGACA
This sequence comes from Hesperophylax consimilis, assembly GCF_061612785.1. Classification (NCBI taxonomy): domain Eukaryota; kingdom Metazoa; phylum Arthropoda; class Insecta; order Trichoptera; family Limnephilidae; genus Hesperophylax; species Hesperophylax consimilis. The sequence goes on from NC_142841.1 coordinate 34,541,865, forward strand.
TATTATGGAAATTTATTATTAATGTGTTATGGCGACGTCAGAACAAGTGTTCATAAATATTGTAATATGTTCGCATTTCATCTTTATATAATAACAGAATAAACCGATATATTAAGTACTAATAGTTTATTAGGAAATGGCCTGGTGTCACCTTTCTAACAGGATTTTAATAAATCAGCAATACTTATTTTTTGTGTGTGGATTCTTAGACACAGTGAACACCAAATTACTTAATGCCCACCCCTCATACCTTCTCACATTTTTCCTTCCCAGAACTTATTCCCTTTTCTTTCCTTAAAAAGATCCTCTATACAAAATCCCCAAAGATGACGTAGGCCCTTAGATATATAATTTTTCTCAGGGCCTCTTGTGTGGAGCTAATGTAAAAAAACAATTCTCATTCTTTTTATTTTATATTTTTTTTCTAAAATTACCCAACACTGGGATCTTACGACCTATATCGTATAATTGTCAAATGAGTCGATAAATAGAAACGTATCACTTCGTATTTCTCATTAAAAAAATATTACCCAAGATTAATCACATGTCAAGAAAAAAATATATTTGGTCTTTATGATTATGATTTGGTTTAACTCATAAAGACCAAATATATTTTTTTCTTGACATGTCATTGATTAATCTTGGATAATATGTTTTAATGAGTAATACGCAGTGATACGTTTCTATTTATCGACTCATTTGATAATCATATCAGTCGGCTAATCTTAAATTTCTTTAAAAAACAATTTATTATGGGTTCGTCAGTCTAGAGAAAATCTTGCAAATTCAGTGTACGTAGTATAGTAGTACCGAAGAGAGGTGGAACGTGATGTCATCGTTAATAGTATCTTCTGTCTTATTTGCTTTCATACAAGATGTGCGAGAAGAAAGAGGATGATCTATATACTATCGCTCTCTTTGGTAGTTCATTTTTTAAAATTGGTATCCAAATATATTTTTGCAAAACAACTGTTCCATGTAGGTATACATATATTTTATACGTAGCACCAAATAAGGATTTTTTTAGCTTTCATTGTGTGTATGCGAAAAATAAAAGAAATGTAAACAATATAAAAGAAAACCATTTTCAAGCTTGTTTACCCATCGATCAAATAATACCACATCAATGTGTGTACCAAATGAAATAATTATTATCGTTTGAAATCCATTTCTTTTTTATATATAACAAATTTTGATAGCTTGGATTTGTTCATCGTAATACGAAATTATTTACTAACTAAATCGCAATGCGGAAAATATGTGAAGCCCTTGATCGCATTATCCTGGAATATAGCTCCATTATGTGCCCCTTCTGACCAAAACCGTATCCTAAAAATATAAAAAGTACAAAAGAGGTTTATGCGTTATATTATGAGAGAATATAAGTACTATCCATTCATGTATTCATGCTTCTTCTTCACAGGAATGCGCGATTTCAACACGTTAAACCATTTTTAAACTAATCTCTGAAACTATACTTAATCCACGTACGTTGAAAGAGGTTAAATTATACAGGGTGTATCGGCACTAACCCGACAAACTTTAACCAGCTATTCCTTAGCACATTTGGAGTAAAAAATGTTATGTGCACTTTGCTGTCCGGTAACGTTTTTTTTTAATAAAAAATTAATTAAACATATTTTCACCACATGTCACCACTGTTTTATCCTTTGTCAAAATTTGAAAGCAACATCGCAACTCTCGCGTGTTGCTGCGAACGAAGCCCGTATTACATAATCCAGTACCAGAAAAGAAATATTTTATTTAACAATAATGATTATTCACATTTTTCGTATGCGAATCACTGATTGTCTTCTTGTATTGTACACATCAGTTTTATTTTTGTATCTAAATTGTTTCACCTCTGGAATGCTTTGGTTTCACCTCTTACGCGTTTCACGTATTAAATAGTCTAATTTTGAAACTAAGAAACTAATTAGTAGATTTCCTGAATTTATAATCGAAGTCCAATAATTCTGAGCACTTTTAAAAACAATTTTCCTCACTTAGGTACTTATCAATAATAATAATTGGATTATTTGAACAGCGCCGTTGTTTTTTAAATCACCGTAAGTGCTCTGTCAAAATGTTACTTGCTAGGCTATCCTACAACGTATATTTTTTAATAAATTTAGTTATTTACAACTTCGCGGAATGTGATTTATGAATATTATTGCTTATGTTAAAAGCCTTCCAGAATTACCGGAATATAACGAGCAGCTTGACACACTTAAGTTTATTTCCACTAATTTGAAGGTACAAAGAATGTATAGTTTTAAAAACAATCCCGATGAATCAAAAAACGGTTCATATAAAACTGCTGCGCAACACACTGAGACAAAGGAAAGCACTCACACAAACGTCATGACTGCATTGGATTGACCACCTGCAAATGAATGCTGCCAGATTGCTAATTTATTTAAACAATAATTATTAAATTTTATTTAAAATATCGCAATTTTTTTAAAAAATCGACAATAAATTACAACTATAATTTAAAAAAAATATTCTTAACCCCACGCTTTTTCGTAATTGATTAATTAATTCAGAATTTAAACGTTGCTTGAAATGACTAGCCGTATTTGGTGACCAGATCTGAATATCCAGGTTCAGAATTTAAACGTTGCTTGAAATGACTAGCCGTATTTGGTGACCAGATCTGAATATCCAGGTTTAGAATTTAAACGTTGCTTGAAATGACTAGCCGTATTTGGTGACCAGATCTGAATATCCAGGTTCAGAATTTAAACGTTGCTTGAAATGACTAGCCGTATTTGGTGACCAGATCTGAATATCCAGGTTTAGAATTTAAACGTTGCTTGAAATGACTAGCCGTATTTGGTGACCAGATCTGAATATCCAGGTTCAGAATTTAAACGTTGCTTGAAATGACTAGCCGTATTTGGTGACCAGATCTGAATATCCAGGTTTAGAATTTAAACGTTACTTGAAATGACTAGCCGTATTTGGTGACCAGATCTGAATATCCAGGTTCAGAATTTAAACGTTGCTTGAAATGACTAGCCGTATTTGGTGACCAGATCTGAATATCCAGGTTTAGAATTTAAACGTTGCTTGAAATGACTAGCCGTATTTGGTGACCAGATCTGAATATCCAGGTACTTCCTCACCTTCCACTCCTTCCCTTAGCCATAAAACTTACCCCAATTCAACATAAAAATTGTTTAAATTATCGGATGTAATGAAATGCATAATAATTAGACCCCAAAATACTTAATTATTCAGGGAAATAAACCCCTGAGTCATCAGTTGGAAATACCAACGACATTAAGTGAAATTAACAATGCAATAATCCTATTATTGCATTGTTTAAAATTTCACTTAATTATTAGCATTAGCAAATAATATTGGGATTAGCAAATAATAATTTACGACAATTTACTCGGAAATCAATAAAGCCAGAATAATAAAAAAAGAAAGTTATCACTTACGTCGTCTGTAAGTGGCTTTACCAAAGTTTGATAATGCCGTCAGAAGGTGAAACAGCTGTCACGCGTAATAATAATTACAACTAGCAGAACTTGTTTATAAACACACTGTTTTTATAAATTTTTTAATAAGACTGTTAA